>NC_136468.1:131497381-131664881 GCF_902686455.1 Sciurus vulgaris
TTCACACACTTCGGAAATGACATGAGAGGCACCTGCCCTTGTTATGCCCATTTCTCAGGGGAGGCAACTGAGGCCCAGGGAAACTAGGTAAGACTAACGTAGAACTGAGATTCACACCCACCTCAACTGCTCCAAAGGGAGATTTTCTTAATGAGTCATAAAAGCAGAAATCACATTCTGACTACATTAAGTTTATGAACCTCCATCCATCCTCGTGTGCAGTGAAGACACAATATGTACGTGGAGTAAGAACGGGCAGCTCATGAAACTGTCAGAGAGGACCCACAATATGTAAAGAACGTCCTCAAATCAATGGGAAGACGGAGGTTCCAATAGGAAAAAAATGAGTCAAAAGTATGAGTACGCATCTCCTAGTGGTTGCAGGGGGTAGGTTCTCATTTCAAAAGTTCGGGTATTTGGAAGTCACAAGGCCAATACAATCACGCAAAGATGCTCAAGCTGACTAGCGAACAGGAAATGCAAGCGAGCACCGCACTCCGTGCCAGTTCACATTGCAGGCTGGCAAAACCAAGGAGTCTGATGTAGCGCAACGTCGCCCAGGATGCACGGCGGCAGGAGCTCTGCACTGCCGTGGGCGTGACACTGCCGTGGGCGTGGCACTGCTGTGGGCGTGGCTCTGCCGTGGGCGTGGCATTGCTGTGGACGTGGCACTACCGTGGGCGTGGCTCTGCCATGAGCGTGGCACTCGGTCTCACTGCCCTTGACCAACTTAGCTTGTCTGCGGACGTCGGAGCGGCCCGTGACTGACCGCCAGCAATGGCACTTCTAAGGATACGCGCTAGGGAGTGCTACCCACGTGCCTGGGAGACACGGGAAAGCTCATAGCAGAAGCACGTGCAGGTCAAAGGAATGGAAATGCCCAGGTGGGAGCGCGTTCATGGGAGATGGGCAGCCACGGTTGCCTGCGTTAAAAACTCAGCTCCCGGAAGCGGGAGTGCATGACGAGATCGCCAGCTAGGGTCCCCACACCAAGTCCAGTTCATCGCCGGCTTTTGCAGATAAAGTTTCTTGGAACCCATTCATTAATATGTAGAAGAAGGCCACCTTGCTGCCACCGTGGTTGGCTGAGCTTCTGCAACTGGAAACCACATGGTTTGCAAAAACGACAATATTTACTAGTTGAATCTTTTTTTGGTTTGTTTTTCTTGATATGGAGCATTGAACCCAGGGGCACTTAACCACTGAGCCACCTCCCAGCCCTATTTTGTAGTTTATTTAGAGACAGGGTCTCACCGAATTGATTAGGGCCTCGCTAAGTAGCCGAGGCTGACTTTGAATTCACGATCCTCCTGCCTCGGCCTCCAGAGCTGCTGGTGTTACAGGCATGTGCCACTAGCCTTGCTCGATGGGACACCTTGGATGCAGTTAGGGACAAGGCGAAGTCCAGGGTTAGGAAGGATACAGAACACAAGTCAACTAGTGTCAGATAGTTGACTACGGAGATAAAGGGAGGGAGGTGACCGTAGCGGGAGGGCAGATGACAGGCTTCGGCCAGGAAGGCTTCCACAGAAGGGGATGCTTCCTTATAGATGTGCACGATTCCATGTAGCCATTTATGTTCAGCTGTGGCGAGGAGTTTGGGAGGGAGCTCCTCGTCCTCCCTGGGGGGTTGTGTCCGTTCTCCCCACACAGGGGTCTCGACCTACCCTGCACCCCACCCCAGCCACACCAACCATGCCCAGCCAGGCAGCCGCCCCTGGCAGGAAGGACCACGACCATGCAGAGGGTTAAGAGAATTGAGGCCAAGGTGCCTGCGTCCCTCTCATGGAGAGGAGATGGTATGTCGTGTGCACGTTCCTCACGACTTGGTCTGAACTCGCGGGCTGCTGGTGGCAGTGTGTGGAGCGGGGACCTGCAGGGGACTTCGGGTGGGAGCAGGAGGGCTGGCTGTGAATCTCGGTGAAACTCCTTCCCGCCAGGCTGACATTTGATGTGGTAATTAGTCACAAGCTGTCGGGTCAGACCTGGGGATGTGCAACCGCTGGGGAGATTGGGAAGGAGGAGGGGGACCTTCTTAGCATCCAGAGGGACAGCTTCGGGGACACCTGGCGAAGGAGTGGAGGGAGCTCAGGGTCTGGGACCTGAATGGGGCGATCGAGTGTCGTGTCTGCAGAGCGCCCTGCCCAGGTTCTCTGCACCTTTGTGTTAGAGAGGTTGTGAAAAGATGCAGGGGGCTTTAAAAAAAAAGATAGACTTTAGGAGCCAAAAAATAACAAAGGATAATAAGAGCTGAAGAATATGCAAAGCCAGGGAAAGAGAAATGGCACTCTGCCATCAGCCTCTCTCAGGCCAACCGTGGCACGAGCTCTCTCCCCTGGGGAGCCTACCGAGACTTCCCGGGTGGATTAGGGCTCTGCTCTGCACAACTGGGAGCCCTCGATTCCATTTTGAGCATTGCTTGTTTTCTAGTGGGCTCCCATGTGTTTGTCTCCCAGCTTCATGGTGAAACCCCAAAGGCAGGGATGCCTCTTGTCCATCCTGTGGAACCAGCCTCTGGCAGAGAATAGACCCAGAATGGTTGGATGAGCCCATTAAATATGGGCTGACAGTCCAACACCGAGCTTCCTAGCAGCAAGAGCCAAGAGGTAAAGTAGATGTTCCGTGCACACGTTCTGCCTAGATCGGGAAAATCAAAACCACCTGTTGGTGGAGATAAGAGTAACTTTTCTGGATGTTGAGGTGTTAGGGAAATTTGTCCCATGGATCCTCATGAAAGGGGCCCTCAGCCATATGGTCAAGTGTGACTTCAGTCGATTTTGCAACAGGGTTCTCTAGGAGTCAGGGCAGCAGCGTCCCAGGCTGCAAGAAGTTGATTCCACAAAAAAGAATCACACTAGAAGTCAAAGCCGTGCTGATCCAGGACGCACGTGTCGATGACTCGGGGTTAGGGTGTTTTTCTTTCCCCCGTCCTCTCCCTCCTCTTTCCCTCTTCTCCCTGTTCCTCTTATTTCAAAAGCTTTATATTAAAGTCCAACATATAAATAAGTGCACACGTCATATGCACGTAGCTCAATGGATTTTAGAAAGTGAATGTACTGCACCCAGGCAAGACACAAAACACCCCCAGTGCCCGCAGGAGCCCTCTCTTGTCCCCCTTCAGTACTGTCCTCTGAGGGCAGCCACCTAGCTGGCTGCCAACATCCCCAATGAGTTTTCCTTCCTGTTTCTCAAATTAACTTACCTGCACACAAATGTGTGCACTGGTTTGTGTCTGTTCTACTCATTTGACCTTGTGTGTGTGGCATTCACCTACAAAACATTGTGGGTCATTGTGGGCCATTCCTTCTCATTGCTGTATAATATTCCATTGTGTGAACACACCCCTGTTTATCCATTCTACATTCTACTACAGGTAAACATTTGTTTTTTTTTTCTAGGGTTTTTGTTTTTGTTTTTTTTTACAGTTGCTTATTTAGTTATTCATTATAAATATTGAACTGCTATAAACATTTTTGTACATGTACTTTGGTGGATGTATGATACATTTCTGTTTTGCCAGGTGTGATTCATTTCTAGGTTCAGTTTTAGTAGATGCTGCCTAAGAGTGTGCTAAAGTGTTTGTGTCCATTTCTGCCCCCACAACAATGAGTGTGAGTTCCAGTTGCTCCACATTCTTGCCAGCACTTGGCGTTGTCTGTCATTTCAGTTAGCTATTTTTGTGAGTGAGAAGTTATCTCTCTCTCTCATGTTAATGTAAGCTTTTCTGCATGCTTTGGGCTCTTTGGTTATCCTCTGGCAAGGTGATCTTTCAAGTCTTTTGCCCACTCTTCTGTTTTTTTCTTATTGATTTGCAGCAACTCTTTATATATTCTGTATATAAGTTCCACTGGCATGTGATATGTGCTGTAGACACTTCCTTTCATTCTGTGGCCCTCCTGTTGGAATACCGTAGTGTTAAGTTGTATTTTCTAAACCTTTGGATTTCTTCAGAATGAGGTCAGAGGTCTCCAGGGCTCCCAAACCAGCAACAATGGCCACAGCTGCACACTTTGGTTTCATCCTTGATTTTACCGATTCTCAAGTGCACACTGTTTTCCCACTATGTTACATTTCTGAAATTGGGTTGCATCTTCGCGATCAATGGCATCTGACACTTAAAGGTGGTGGTGCTTATGTTCTATAACAGAATATCTTACAATCAGTGACAGTCGGATTTGCAGAAATGGGGCGTATTTGAACCCAGGTATGGCTTTGTTTAAAGAAAGGGTTCTCATCTCTCTGCCCCTTCCTGGTTCTGTCAGATGCGCCTACACCTGTAAGAGCATGTAGCCACCCAAGGAGCTGTGAACCCGTAGCCTTTGCTGTCTTGTGTCTGGAAGGTTTGTTCCAGGAGGAAATCCTGGAGGAGATCCCAGAGGGGTCCTCTTGCTTCTGGAACGCGCCCAGAGAGGATTCGAATGCAGGGAAAGGGGTCCTGGTCCTTCAGAGCAGGTGCTCTTGCCCTTGAGTGTACCTCAGAATCCTCCGTAGGATGTAGGAATGATTTCTAGACCCCCGCTTAGCCCTTCGTACTCGATGGGGGTGACTCTGGAGAAGCCCTTTCTGACACGTCCTCAGGCGATGCGTAGCCGCTGTGTGGGGCCGCACTTTGGGAAGCACCGGGCTAGAGCCCGGGTAGAACCTGCCTCCTTCTGTGTGCTCCTGGTGTCCTGGAAGGGGGTTCCTGCTAAGAGTTGGGGACCAGACCCCCTTCAGGGCCAGGCATCAGGAAGACACCCCTGCTACCATCCACGGCCTCTGCACCCACCCCTGTGCCTCGGCGGGGGGGAACAATCCACAGGAACGTGCCTGACACATGTTGTGTCTCATCAGTGGAAACGCCATTCGATGAGGCTTATTAAAAAGACAACATTATTGCAAAATGATTTAAGTGCTTCATTTGCGAGGAAGCAGAGGAGGAGATGGGGTGCCGGGGCTATAAATATTCCTCAAGCATGCAAAATCTGCCCGGATGCAAGTGGGGGTTTTATCTTCACAAGAAAGCAGCGCAGCCGTCCTGTGGGAAGTTCCCGGGCGGCTCCCCAGCCCCTGGGGAGGCACCGCACAGCGGCTGCGCTTTCTTCCGCCTTTGGGCACATCCTGGATTGTCTCCAAGACCTTATTATGGCAAAAGGCCGGGATCTGTGCAGGCCAGCTTTCAGGTCTCATGAGCCGGACAGGTTGTGCCTTTGGTAAGGAATTGCGGGAAGGATCTTCCAGGACACAGCTGGATCTGGAGGGTCAGGCCGCAAGCCCAGTTTGTGAAGCGCTGATGGAGTTCGGTCAGGACCGTTAGGAGCATGACTGGGGGCTTGTCCCTAGGAGGGGAATGGAAGCCATCAGCTGGTGACAGAGCCCTGCCGTTATGGCTTGGGTATGAGGTGTCCCCCACAAGTTCACCGTGAGACGATGCAAGACGGCTCTGAGCCAGGTGAGGCAACCGGGTGGCGAGAACCTTCGCTCAGCAGGGCGTTTGTCCCGATGGGTTAACCGGGGTAACACGGGCAGGACGGGCGTGGCCAAGGGGGTTCAGCTTGTCCCTGGTGAGGGGCGCTCTCGCCTGCTTCCTGGTGGCCTTGTCCTGAGCCACTTTCCTCCGCCACGATGTTCTGCCTCACCTCGGGCCCAGAGCCGTGGCGCTGGCCTTCTGTGGACTGACCCCTCTGAAACCGTGCGGCCCAACATGCTTGTCCTCCTCTGATTGTTCTCATCAGGTGTTTTGACCACAGGAGCAAAACAGCTGGCCAGGCCACCAGCCCGCCCCCCGGGTCCGCCGACTAAGAACGCCTAGCTGCCCACGCCTGTTGGCCTGGGCGTGGGAACGCTTCAGTTCCTGGGAGAATAAGGTGGCGTGGTTTCCTTTCTGACTCCGGAGATTAGGGTCCCTGGGGCCTTCACTGCTGGGCACGTGTCCTTTGGTGTACGGCTGGCTGCAGAGGCACCATGGCCTCCGGGTGGTAAGTCCTTGGACGGCCACAGCGGGGTCAGCGAGGAGGACACAGCTGTTGCTTTAGGACCGCGTGCCTCAGTTTCCCCACACAGAAGCTGGGGCCAGGATCTCTTCTCTCGCGACCATGCAACACAAACCAAGGAGCCACGGGCTGCCCCAGACAAGGCCCGAGGACAAGGACCTGACCGTGACGACGGGCGTGGAGGAGCAGATTCCGGCGGGCTTGGGATTTCGAGGTCTGGTTTCGTGCCCTGTTTCTGTGACACAGGGACAGATCCTTCAGATCTCTGGGACTTGGTCTCATTGTCATTGAAGCGGCCACGGTGATAATCGTTCCCTCGTCGGAAGGCCACGGCGGGGACGGGCGTTTGAAGTAGTTGTTGCAGCACCTTCGGGTGGCGGGCTGCCCCTCCGCTCTTATCAGTGTTTCCGGTGTATGTGTTTTTTAAATGTTCGCCCTTCCCGGGTAGGCTGCATTCCTCAGAGAAAACGGCACGTCTTAGACAATCCTGTCCCTTCCCCGTCTGGCACAGAGTGTTCAGTGCCAATTCAATGAACCCACGGAGTCGGCCAGATTTGATTACAAAAGCCACATTGAATGAGCCCTGTGTCTGCCGGCTGCTCTGATGAGCTCCTGATCTGCATTATCTGCTTTTCCCTTTAAATCAAACTGTGTGGAAGTGGTGCCTGTCCTTGGGTCATAGATGAGGAACGTGGAGCCCAGAGAGGGAGAGTGATCCATCTGATGTCACACAGCTGATGAAGAGTGGAGCTGGGATTTGAACCTGGGTCTGGCTGACTCTGAACCAGCTGCACCTGTGCAGACTGGGATGGGGTCTGGGAGGGCTTCTCAACATGGTGGCATGTTCAAGAATGAGCAGGAGCTAGCCAGGTGACAAGATGGCGGGCATTCCAGGTGGAGGGCCCGGTGAGAGGGGAGGCGCACAGTGGGACCGGTCTCCGGGTGCCTGGTGGTTGGGGTGTCATGGGTGGGGAATGGTTGTGGGGTTGGCGTTGGGGTATAAGAATCATGCTGGGGCTGGGAGCAGTGGCCCCCGACTGTGATCCCAGCGGCTCAGGAGGCTGAGGCAGGAGGATCCCAAGTTCAAAGCCAGCCTCAGAAACTCAGCGAGGCCCTAAGCAATTCAGTGAGACCCTGTCTCTAAATAAAATATAAAAAGGACTGGGGAGGTGGCTCTGGGGTTAAGTGCCCTGGGTACCAATTCCTGGTACCAAAATAATAATAATAATAAGATAAAGAAAGAAAGAAAAAGAATTCTGCTGAGGGCTAGCCTGCCTCCTGTAGGGGAGCGCAAGACCAGAGGACCTCGTCAGGGTGGGGCATGCGGGGGCCGATCCAAGCACGATTCCTTCTTCCTGGTGAAGCACCTGGTGGACCTCAGATTCCCTGTCCAGAGCTCCTGAAGGGCCCTTCTCCCTGGCGGCCCCCTAAGCCAGGTCCGCAGTGCATCCTACCATGTCCCCTCTCCAGCATCCCTACAAAGATGGCCCCGCTCCTGCTGGTGGGCCAGAGGTTGTGGGGCCCTGACTTGATTCTTGATTCTCTCCCACCTCCCAGGAGGTGGTCCGTGGGCGTGTGCTGAAGAGGGTGTCCTTGGGTGAACGATGCCTCTCCTGCCTCAGTTTCCTCATCTGAACTCTGGAGGCCACATCAGCAGCCCTCAGGGCCCACACAGCCCAGCAAGAGTGGGTTGAGTCCGCCTCTTATGTGACCCTCTACCAGCGTCCTCTGACCTTGCCCAGACCTCTTGGGCTGTGCTTCCTGGTCTGTTCCCGGAGGGTCACGGCTCCTGCCCTGTGATCCCCAGGGCCCGGGGGAGGGAGATGGAGTCAGATGGTGGAGAGGCTCAGAGGACAGCAGGGTGGTTATGAGCCAGGGCTGGAAGTCCGCAACCTGGGCAGGACACCCTCTGCTCGGATCCTCAGCAGATCATCTCACCTCTCGGCGCCCCGTTTCCTGTTGTGTACGCAGAGGATCATCAAAACACCCTCCTCTGGAGGCCCGGGATGGTCTGAAAAGGAAACAGCATCTGCACAGCGCTGAACACAGGCTGTGTGTCGTACACGGGGCCATCGAGAGCAGCTTCTGTGCAGGTGGACCAGCATGGGCCAGGAGGGGCGGTCACTGCTGCCTGCTGTCTGCAAGCGAGATGGCTTGGGGGCTTGAGAGTTCTCCTCTACATTTTCAAAAGAAATTATTTTTTTGATTTTATTCGATTCCTAATAATTGCGCATATCGATGGGGACAGTGGGACCTGTGGATGCAGGCACATAGTGTGCGACGATCAGATCCAAGCCATCGGCACGTCCGTCACCTCCGACATTTGCCTTTTCTTTGTGTTAGGAACGTTCAGACTCCTCGCCATGAACTCTTTAGAAGTAGACAGTTGGCAGCTGTCAGTCACAGTGACCTCATTCTCCTAGGAACCTGAGGAGTTATTCCTTCCGACCGTCGGCACCCAGTACCTGTTAGCCCTCTTCTCTCCGTCCCCGTGTCCCCCACCCCCTTCCCAGCCTGCAGTGTGGGTTTGGAAATCCTTGACTAGAAGAGCTGAGGACAGGGTCAAGCCAAGCCACACAGTGACGTACGCGTCTCCCCAACTCAACCTTTGAGATCCCCGGTGCACAGCAGGTGGCCACGTGATGTCCGCCTGATCTGTGGGTGACCAGCAACAGCGGCCGGTGCAGGACAACATGTGTGTTGGCACTTAACCTCCATCCAATCCCAGTCACCTCGGCTGTTCCAGGTGGCACGGGAGACCCACGCCCGGGATGCCTTCAGCTCTGCAAAATGTGCAGCAAATTCATTCCTTCCTGTCTTCCCCCCGCAGGCCCTTAGAGTCACTGTCCCCAAGCAGGAAGAGCATTCCGACTGCTTTGGCTGAGCTCTGGATTGAAGCAGGTTTCCCCAATAACGTCCAGCCGATGGGTCCTTGGGGAATCTGGAAGGACCCTCCTGGGGGTGCAAACCAGCCTCTCCCCTGGCTAATTGGTGGTCATTCTGCCCGCCCCTCACCTCCATGGACAAAGCCCGCCCCACAGCGTGTGGGGAGGAGGAGGGGTTAGTGGGGACCTGGGCACATCAGGGGCCACTTGAAAGCTGTTCTGTCATTTCCTCCATTCAAAAGGACTAATTGTCCTTTGGGCTTCCAGACTTTGGATTCTGTGAAACTCAAAATTAGTGCATTAAATCAATCAGGTGTTCCCCTTGCTCGGGCTGATTAGCACTAATTAAATTTTACACTCATTGGCCAGGGTGGAGAGCGTGCAGTCCCTGGGTTGGAGATGGAAGCTGATTTCAGGTGGTGGAGGTTAGGGTGTGACCCAGGGCCCTGCCGGGTGGCGTCTGCCTACATTGTGTGGCCGTTGCTTCTCCAAGTCCATTAGCAGAACCAACCGCCTCCCCCAGTTGGGTGGTGGTAATTCCTAAACTAGTTGTGCCTAAGAATCTCTCTGGACAGGGTGAAATGCAGGCTCCTGGACTCGGCCTCAGACAGATCGGGGGAATCCGAGCATTCTGGAATTTTCATTTCATAGACACCTCAGGTCATTGACAATTCAAGTTCTTCCCTAGTGCATTTTATTTATTTATTTTTGCGGCACACCAGGGATTGAACCCAGGGGTGCTTTACCACAGAGCCATGCACCCAGCCCGTTTTTTTAAAAAAAGTTTTTTAAGACAGGGTCTTGTGAATTGTTCAGGGCCTCGGTTTTGAAAGTTGCTGAGGCTGGCTTTGAACTGTGATCCTCCTGCCTCAGCCTCCTGAGCCACTGGGATGACAGGTGTGCACCACCGTGCCCGGTTCCCTAGTGCATTTTAAGGGCAGTGTAAGAAAGGTCAGAGGGTGCTCTATCTCACAGCAATGGGCAGCATCCCGGGAGAACCCCTCCTTCATTAGCTCCCCGGTGATCCTTACTTGGATCTGAGGGATCTGGGTTCAAATCTCCCCTGCATGTTATGTAAGTTTGCGATTCTTCCCAAGCCTCCCCTTTTCTGTAGAAATCTGCATTTTAGTCTGTGCAGCTGCTGAGGTGCTGAACAAGATGGGAGGTGATGGGATGGGGGGAGATGGGCACACAGGGTGCCCAGAGCAGCCCCTGGTTTGGAAACACAACTACCTTTATCTGACTTTTTTTTAAAAATTCATTTTTATTGTAAACAAATGGGATACATCTTGTTTCTCTGTACGTGGAGTAACAGCATATCATTCGTGTAATCATAGATAATAGTTTTTGATTCATTCTGTTATTTTTTTCTCCCCCCTCCCTCCTCTTATCTCTCTAGAGTCCCTCCTTCCTCCATTCTTGCCCCCTCCCACCCCCTATATGTGT
Organism: Sciurus vulgaris; assembly: GCF_902686455.1. Taxonomy (NCBI): domain Eukaryota; kingdom Metazoa; phylum Chordata; class Mammalia; order Rodentia; family Sciuridae; genus Sciurus; species Sciurus vulgaris. Next base: position 131,507,685 of record NC_136468.1, read on the forward strand.
CATCATCTGCTTATCAGTGAGATCATTCGTCTTTGGTTTTTTGAGTTTGGCTTATCTCACTTAGCATGATATTCTCCAATTTCATTTGCCTGCAAATACCATAATTTCATTCTTCTTTATGACTGAGTAATATTCCATTGTATATATATACCACAGTTTCTTTATCCATTCATCAATTGAGGGGCATCTAGGTTGGTTCCATAATCTGGCTATTGTGAATTGAGCAGCTATGAACATTGATGTGGCTGTATCTCTGTAGTATGCTGATTTTAAGTCCTTTGGGTATAGGCCGAGGAGTGGGATAGCTGGGTCAAATGGTGGTTCCATTCCAAGCTTTCTAAGGAATCTCCACACTGCTTTCCAGAGTGGCTGCACTAATTTGCAGCCCCACCAGCAATGTATGAGTGTACCTTTTTCCCCACATCCTCTGACTTTTTAAAAAGTATTTTTAGTTGTAGAAGGACACAGTACCTTTACTTTATTTATTTGCGGTGCTGAGGATGGAGCCCAGTGCCCCCACCTGCTAGGCAAGCGCTCTACCACTGAGCCCCAACCCCAGCCCCCTGACTCTTTTTAAAAGTGTGTTTCATGTGCTAACGACAGAAGCAGTTAAAAAAAAATCAACAGTCCAGAAACATCACAAATAAGTTGGGAGTCCCCTGTGAGCCCATCCTGGTAGAAAAAAAAGAAAAAATCCCCACAGACAGTTTGGAAGCGCTTTGTTCTGTGCAAATACAAACAGGCGCTGGATTCCTTGGAACGTTCTCTTTGGCAGCTGTGGGTCGTTGACCTTGAGGATTTTTTCCAGGCAGAACATCCAGATGCACTCTTTTTTCTTGGTGGGGCAGCTGACTGATTTGGAGCCAGCCTGACAGATGACGGACCGGCTCAGGAAGGCTGACCTGCTGCATGGGACGCGGACCATTTACCCTCTGTCTGAAAACAGCCCGAGTTACCCGAGCGCCGGTCATGATGCCAAGGGGCGATGGATGGGAGGGAGGGAGGAGCTGGGCAGAGCATCAGGTGCCAGGGGACATGAGCCCTCTCCTAACTCCATGCATTTTGCAGTTTGGGTGACCAAGGCCCCAGCGGGGAGACTGTCCGAGGTCACACACCACCTTTGTCATCACACCTGGACTTGAACCCTGGACCCTGCCTCTTTTATTTTTTTCATTCTCTGCCCCTCAGCTGCATTTTTGGTTGTGTATATTTTAAGAGTATGATGGGATGTGCTCATATATTTATTTGGAAGCACACAGCGAAATGATCACCACTGTCAAGCAAATGGATAGAGCCATTGTCTCTTATGGTTGGGTGTCTTTTCTTTTTGTGGGAAGAGTACTAAGCTCTGCTCTCCAGGTCCATGAGCTGCCCTGGGCGTGAGCAGCTGCCCCGGGGTCCTCGGTCGCCCCTCCTCTGCAGGGCCACTGCTGAGCCTCTTGGCCATGTGCTGTCCATCAGTGTGCTTGCCTTCTTACTTTATGGGGCGTAAACTTGAACTTGAAGGCTGCGTTTCGGAATGATAATACCACGGAAGCTCTGATCCATTGGGCATTTATAGTTGGTCTGTTCATTTGAAAACAAGAACAAAAATAATAGCAAAAATCAAGTCAGTACCGCTGGGAATTCATTTAAAAAAAATTTTTTTTAAAACTTAAAACACATACAGCTTCACTCACTGGGTTACCTGGGTAAGAGCACATCCCTTGCATATGAACATCTGACTCAAGTTCTCCTTTCTCTCTTAATCCATACTCTTAATATACAACCAGACTATCCCCAGTCTTGACTTCTTTCTTTCCTTCTTCTTTTTTTGGTACTGGGGATTGAAGCCAGGGAACTTAACCACTGAACTGCATCCCTGGCCCTTTTAAATTTTTTTATTTTGAGACAGGGTCTTGCTAAGTTGCTTAGGGCCTCACTAAATTGCGGAGGCTGGCCTTGAACTCAGGATCCTCTTGCCCCAGCCTCCCAAGTCACTGGGATTACTGCAAATCTGTGCCACCACACCCAGCTCAGTTTTGACTTCTTCAAAGTAATGTGAATACAAAAACTTATTTTTTACTTCTAGTTTTTGCAACTATGTGGATTTGACAGCTTTTAGAATAGCAACTCACTTTTATTAATTCCTTTCAAAACATTCAACCTACCTGTCATGGAAAGTCTTTGTCTAGCCGTATTCTCCAGGGTCATGTGGGAATTGAATAGATGATTACAATAAAACTGCAACTTGCAAAAGCTGGTTGGAAATGTGTGCAGTTGATACTACATGTGCACAGTTGTCACCTGTCAGGAGTAGGTGGCCCACAAGGAGCCACAGAGAGGTCCAGACTGAGAGCATCCACAGGCAGTGGGTATCCATCCATCTGTGTGGACTTTCAGCTTCTGAAACATGTCTTGGCGATGCATGGATGAGGTGACCAACTTTGGCTCCTGTTCACCTTTGGTTTGGACCATGTATTAGTCCATTTGTGTTACTATAATGAAATACCTGAGGCAGGATTCTTTACAAAGAAAATAGGCTTATTTAACTAACAATTCTCCCCATCATCCTTATGGAGAATAATGATCCATCCTTCAAGGGACTGGTTAAGAAAAGCTTCCATTAAAATAGCTATTTTTATTGAGCATATACTATGTGCCAAGCACTGGGATAAGTTTACCATCAATTATTTCACTGAATCTCAAAGCAATCCTGTATATTATTGCCCTCCTTTTTAAAGTTGAGAAAGCTGAGAATCAGATAAGTATTCTTCTTGCTTTAAAGTCATGCAGACCAATAATGTTCTTGCTACACCAAGACCAATAATGTCCTGAAGTCTGTCCTTTTAACTACTGGACTCCATGGCTTCCCCCTGACACTCCCTTATTTGTTCAAGGATGGTGCTGTGGAGGGCACTGGGGGGGAGAAGGGTCAGTGATCCCAGTGAGTGACCCTTCCCTGCCACCCCATCCCCACCCCAGATTGCTGATCTGACCACAGAGCTTGCAGACGAGCGTTTCAAAGGGGACGTGGCCTGCCAGGTGCTGGAGAGTGAGCGGGCAGAGCGGCTGCAGGCCTTCCGGGAGGCCCAGGAGCTCAAGGTAAGAGTTCAGGGTGGCTGACCAGGGTGACAGGGTGTGGCTGGGCCTGCCTCCCCGTGCTCACACTGGGATCAGTAAGCCTAAGCAAGATGCACCAGGTGACCGACTTCCATGCTCAAGGACCTCAGGGACAGTGGGTCTTTCTAAGGTGTGACCTTGGTGGTGCCATGTATGAAAAGCCCTTGGCCAAGGAGGTACAAGGGTGAGCGTTGTGCAGAAGGCGGACAGTCCTGGTCTTGGAGGTGCCGTGGGTGAGGTGATCAATGTTGGCTTCTGTTCACCTTTGGTTTGGGCCACGTATTAGTCCTTTTCTGTTACTATACTGAAATACCTGAGGCAAGAATCTTTATAAAGCAAATAGGTTTATTTTACAGATTTAGAGGCTGAAAGTCCAAGATTGGGCATCCCTATTGGCTTGGCCTCTGGTGAGGGTCTACCAGCAAGTGGCATCATGGCTAGAGTGAGAGATTCCAGTGCCAAATAGAAAACCTGAGTGGGGGAGGGGGACCCAGGCTTGCTCCTTTATAACAACCTTCTTGTGAGAACAAACTTGCAGTCCCATCAAAACGAATCTGTTCCAAGTGGGGCATGCTCTCAGTGAACTGAGGACCCCCTGTGGCCCCACCTCTTCACATGGCTACCACGAGGATCCATCCCCCAACACATGAACCCACAGGGATAAACTCAAACCATATCCAAATCATGGCATGTCTTGTTCCCTTTCTTCCAGAGCAAGTATGAGCAAGTCCAGAAGAATTTGGGAGAAGTAGAGAAACAGCTGGAAGAAGCCCAGCAGAAACTTCAGCTGAATGACTTGGAAAGGAACCATGCTGGGGGAGGTGAGCAGCCTGGGACCCTTGCACTTGGATGCTGGTAGACATGGCTGCCTTTTTATTTAACTGGTTCATGGGCACATGCTGAGCACCTGCTGTGTTCTGCAAACACCATCAGGGGCTGGGACTTAGGCAAAGCAAACCAACACAGCCCCTCAGTCCCATGCAACAGTGACAGGCACTGTATAATGCAAAATTATACTATCCACTTTTGGTTTGGACCATGTATTAGTCCTTTACTGTTACTATAATGAAATACCTGAGGTAGGATTCTTTACCAAGAAAAGAGGCTTATTTAACTAACAGATTCTGCCCATCCTCCTGGGCAGGGGATAATGATGATCTGTCTTGCAAGAAAGCTGGTTAAGAAGAGCTTCCATTAAAATTGCTATGTTATTGAGCATTTATTATGTGCTCAACCAAAATAATAAATATCCACGTGACAGGTACTTAGTCATGCAAAGAATGAGAAAAATGGTGGCTCATATTCCTGGAACTACTTTAAATATGGATTTTGAAACAAGGTTAAACCTCTGCAGTTGCATTTCTGAATTTCAATCTTGATCCCATCTTAGTGGCTGTACGGCTTTCGGTTTTAAAAAAAAATTGCTGTGCCTCGGTTTCCCCATCTTCAAATGGGGATAGTTATTAGTAGAAATCGTGCATGGCCCCACCTGTGTGGCATGGATGCTGGGCAGCTGTTTGCTGCTGTATCAACATTACTATGAGAAACCTTGGGGTTACTGTCTGACTTCACGCCAACCAGTGGAATAGGAGCAACACGGTCCCCATTTCGGAGACAATAAAGCCGCATCATCTGAGGAGGTGAGGGGCTCCTCCCGGCTCCAGGGATGGATGTGCTTCCTCGTGCGGGAATTTTCTGGGCAGGATCTTTTTACACAATTGCCTGGGGACATCTCCCGTGTGGCTGGCATGGTGACACCCTTGTCAACTTGCAGCCCTCCCTCTTAACTCTCCCCAGCCTCGTGGAATCGAGGGAGGGGCAGAGCCAATGTATCAGCGCCTTTAAAACGCCAGCATCATGCTTTTGGTGTCCCCAGAGAATGTATGCCCTTGAAATGTCAGGGACCCTCAGAAGAGCAGAGGTCAGGAGTCCGCACAGAGGAGACACCCCCGCCCACAGGCATCCTGGACGCCCCCAGGACAGACACTGCCCAGGAAGGTCAGCAGAGAGGGGTTCCCCGGGAGACTCACAGCAGCTGCATCTGACCGAGATGCGTGCCTGAATGAGGCTCCCTGGGCTGGTTTCCTCTGGAAAGAGAGACCAGGGAGTCGCCGAGCTGGGGAGCCCATCAGTCACCGTACGAAATAGGCTCTCAGCTCCGATGCTCATTTGGAGATGTCTACCCACAAATATTTTGTTTTTCATTATGAAAGTAATACATACTCATTAAGGAAAATTTCTAAGATAGGGGAAAGTTGAAAGAAACAATAAAACACTTTAATCAGATCACCGCAGTGGCCCCACGCCCTGCGGTGGATCAAGCTGGAGTATTAATTATCAAAAATATACTTTTTCTTTATGCGTGGTTAAATATTAAAAGAGAATCTTTAATGACATGAGCCCAGCACTGAGCCGGACACCGGGGATTATAGGAGAATTTCGGTTGGGACTTCCTTTCAAGAAATTTGCAATATAAATATAAATCAGATAAATCCAGGGGAAGAGTGACTTAATGACAAAGGGCTGAATGACACACCCTGACTGACAGCAGCACCCTGGGCAGGGGAGCTGGCAGCGGAGATGGTTCTCGAAGGATGGAGAACCGTCTCCTCACCCGCCATGTCCCCCGCCTGCTTCACGCCCTCTGAGCACCTTGCAGAGGGAGCCCCCTGGATGGCTGCAGAAACTCCTCCTGCCGCCATGTTGCTTGTGACCCTAAGGATTTTTCCTGGTAGGTGACAGGATTCCTTTTCCGCCATGATATCATGTATCCTGGTGGAAATTTGAATCAGTTTTAATTCCTTAATATCATCCTCCTTTGAACGTAGTGCTATGGAAATCTTTAGTAGGTTTCCAAGACCATGATCCCAACATCCATCCATCCATCCATCCATCCATCCATCCATCCATCCATCCATCCATCTATCCACCCATCCATCCATCCATCCATCCATCCACCCACCCATACATTCATTATGTATGCTAAGGAGCTTCTCTGACCTACAGGATTATGGAATTTCTTTGGAAAAAAATATGAGTCTACTTATAAAGACCATTGGACAGTATAAGATAATGGATCTTAGAACAAGGGGCTGTCAAGAATGTGAGACAGCTGGAGATGGTGAGAATAGCCTATCTTATAAACTTGGATAATAGGCATAGCTTCCTAACCTGAAGTCCAAGGCTGAGGTCCAGGGGTTCCATGAATACTATGAAATTGCATCCAAAGAGCCAAGAAAGTGGAAGAGAGGCCAACCTGGCCTCATCCTCACTGAGCCTCCTATTCCGGCCTCCTTGACTCTGTTGAACAGCAGATGAGTGGCAGATGCGCTTTGATTGTGCTCAGATGGAGAATGAGTTTCTCAGAAAGCGTCTCCAGCAGTGTGAAGAGAGGCTGGACTCAGAGCTGACATCCAGGAAAGAGCTGGAGCAGAAGGTAAGAGGGGAGTGCATAGTCCCGGCTACAGTGTCAGGGAGTGGGCGGGCGAGTGATCCATGTGTGGGGTAGGGAGAAAGAGAGGAGAAAGGGACCACCAGCCATTTCTTGACTTTCCACCTCTGCTGCTGTTAAAAATTCTGGTCACCGTGAGAAATGGAAACTATTTTCTCTACCTGTGGGTCTTCAGTCCAAGTACGGACCACTCAGTGGTGTTCAGAGCCACACACGTTATTAGCTCAGGATTATCCCAGTTCCTTTTCCACTTCTGCTTGGTCCTTATGAAAATCACATTACATTTGGGGCCTTAGGTTGTCTTCTATAAGATCGCTGCGATATACTTCTAAAGCAATCACGTTAACCGTTCCCGTTGCCTGTATTCTGATGTTTCCTCCAAGTCTCATCTAGACCAGGCAACAACCTACCAACTCATTTCCTTCCTCCACCCCCTGCTGCGCTGCAGCCCAGAGACCTTCAGGAGCCCCTTTCTGATGGCTTCAGCGTCACATGCTATGCCTCTCTAGGCAGAGTTTCCTTTTCCCCCCGTTTTGTAAATTTTGATTGCGAGCTCATCTCCAGCAGTTCCCTCAGCTCCCTCCCCCGTAGTCCCAGGTCTTCTGCTTTGTGGAATTTTGTCTTTTAATCTTTCTCATGGCGATGCCTGTGTGTATTTAGCTGTTTTTATTGCCAGTTGATCTTCAGCAGATTTTTTTTTTCTTAAACATTTTATTGATTTTCCCGGATCCCTTTGGTAGCGGGGTGTGGGAGTGTTCTGTGACAGTCTCCGAGATGACACCCTATTGTCGGCCTCAGCTTTTTGTGAGATATGAAAAAGTGTTGATCTCTGAACCCACATGAGGCCTAGATCTACAGTTTTGATTTCTTATGGAAATACTTTCTTCCCCAACTAGAACCAGAGTAGAAGCAAGCTTTCTTACCACCTGCCAGGCCAGGGAGTAGAACTTTTCTCCTTCCTTCCCCTGAGGCCCAGCTCTTAGCAGATCCTGACTGTGCCAGGGTCTGCTTGCTGGCTGTCCCCCTTCCACGGGTCCAGGGCCTCCCCTCCTGTCTCTGGACATTCCAACAGAACTCCCTGTCCTTGGAGGATGTTCTTGGCTGCCTTTATAGCACTGTAATCCATTATTGTTCTGACTTTCTCTTTTCTGTATTCCTGATATCCTGAAGTTTCCCTTTCTTGAAAACAAAATAGATATTACAGGTATAATGTAGTCTTGCTTCTCTATAATATAGTCTCTTCTAGCCTTTCAGGGTGAACCCAGGGAGAGCCTGACCCCCATGCCAGTCTGCTGGCTTCTGTGGTTATCCCTGGTCCTCATTCTAACACATCTGCCCTCTTAACCAATGGCGTGCAGTTCGAGGGCTCAAGCTGCCCCGACTTGTAGTCTTTGCCAATTCCCGTGGTGTAAACACTTCTACCATCGCCACTTTAAAATGGCCATTGTGATGTCACTGGACATGGAATTTGGGAGACACAGAACTGGCAGAACTGGCTCTCGTCTGCACGAGCAGACCCTGGCCTGCCTCTCGCCACCTGTTCTTAAAGTTCTCAACTTAAATGCCACTCTCAGAAAGTCTTCCGCGATGTAGACGGGGAGCCCCTGAATTATTTCCCCAAACCTAAGCCTCATTGTGCCGAATTGTAATTATCCATTTATTTCTCAGTCTCTACCATTGGATGGAAGAGTTCGGGGGTGGGTGGGGAGAGTCGAACAGGAGCCTGTCTTCCTGTTATATCCCCAATGTGAGGGAAAGTACCACCCATCACCCAGCAGAGGTGGGTGAGCGAGGTCACGCGGGATCCCATGAACTACGGAAGTGAGGCTCGGTCTCCTGCCTGGAGGTAGCCATGGCCTTAAGGGTCATTTCCAAGATGGAAGCATCACTGTGATTCTCAAGAGCTGTGCTGAACTATGGCCACGCAGAGGGCCAAGTTCGGGGAAGCCGTCTGGCTCTTTAATGACAAATTATCTAGCCGGGTCAGTTTCCCTAAGGAAGAGGGGAATATTCATGTCACATTAAAAAGTAATAAAGCCACAACCTTTCCTGAGCCGCCGAGTATAAGAAAACATCCCATTTGCCTTCAAATACTGAATTTAGAATTACAGGCTTCATTAACTCAGAGTTTTGCTTATTTAAAGCAATTCTTTAATGAGGCCATTTCTTCAAAGCCAGTGTGCTGAGTTGCAGTCTCGCCCGGATCTAAACTAGGACATTAGGGAGGGTGCTTCCTGGAGGAAGATGCAGGCGGCTTCAAAAGTCAGGCACACACTGCGTGAGGCAGCCCATCCCGAGTGCCATCGACTGCTGTCACCTTTCCGACCCGCCTTTTGGGTTTCTGGGACAAGTCGTTTTGGCAGCTCGGTGGCTGATCCTTGCAAACGTCCCCAGTGAGGCCAGGCAATGGGGTTAGGGATTCCCTGGTACTCAAGGGGCACCAGGTGGAGGCAGGGTAGAGATTCTGCCGGTGCTCTGGCAGCAGGTGTATTGAGGAAACGTGCAAACGACCCTAAAAGACTGATGGAATTAGTCCCATTTTACCTCTAAGCAAACTGAGGTCCAGAGGAGAAGCTTCCTGAAGGTGGCCCAGAAAGTGGAGGAGATAGAGTCTGGAGATAGAGAGCGATGCTGAAATGTTTTCCAAACATTACGGTTGCTCAGAAGTGGTGGCTCCCCGGACAGGAAGGTCGCAGGTCAGCGCCCGCAGCGCAGGCGGTTCTTCCGTTCCTCCCACAGCTCGGGGAACTGCAGAGCGCCTACGAGGCAGCCAAGCGGACAGCTCACCAGCTGAAGAGGAAGTGCCACCACCTGACCTGGGACCTGGAGGACACTCGCGTCCTGCTGGAGAACCAGCAAAGCCGAAACCACGAGCTGGAGAAGAAGCAGAAGAAGTGAGTTGTGTCCCACGCTGCCGCCTGGGCCGCCAGGATGGGCTGCCTTGGTGCTGAGGTCCTCTGGGGTCTCTGGGTTCTCTTCTGAAGGGCAGTTCTGATCCACGGGACTTAAATCCCGGGTTCTGCCCCACTTTTCCTTCCCCTCCTCTTCATACGTTATTCCTGTGGGTTCTACCAAAACTCCAGCCAAAAAAAAAGATTCCCCATTATCACCCAGCCATATGGCCTCGGGGAATTTTCTTGGCTGCTCTGAGCCTCAGCCTCTTCATTTGTCAATGAAAGGTCTGTGGCGGTCAGGAGCCCACCTGCTACCCCTGTGACCCTGACCTTCTCTGCCTGGGGCTCCTTACCTGTAGGTTGGGGGTGAGGCGCCCCCTTGTGGTGAGGACTCCAGGACCTGGTCGCTCTCTCCCAATGGACTGAATTTGGGTTTCTATCCTCAGTGTTGACAAAACAATACAGAAAAACAAAACAAAAAAATAGTTCCTGCCCTTCTTCTCATTTAGGGCTTGGACTCTCAGACCCTGGGAGCGATTCTGGCAGGGTCCGGAACTTGGGGATCCACAAAATTTCAACTTTTGAACTGAATGTACACACTGCTTCCCATAAGGGCTTTCCCATGAACTAAGTGTGTATGGTCTTCCAGACGTGCCAGACTGCTGGGGTGCCAAGATGTGGGTCCCAAGATGTGGGTCCCAGCCGGGTAGGAGGAGCCGGGTCGGTGACCACGCCCACATTCCTGCGCTTCCTCCTGCAAATCCTCAGCACCTGGAGGCTCCGCCCCTGCACTGCTGGGCTGGATCTAAGTCCTTCAGCTCTCCTGGCGAGGTTAAAAGGGTGCAGGGCGCCCTGTTGGGAGCCTGAGAATCTCCAGTAGAGACTTTCAGAGGTCAAATAGGTGTAATGCAGCCTCTCTTTTGGAATATTCCGGATAAAGTACCTAAAAACGGTCCTATGTGGACCAAGATGTGGTTTGGCTGGGGGTGCCTCTTTTCCAAGAGGTAGCAGGCAGAATTATATTTCCACGACAGTGTCATGGATTTCAAATTCCATCTGCATTAATTTTTTTTTTTTTCCCCCTGTATCCTTGAGCTTTCCAGGTCTGGCTTCTGCATCTGGAAAAAATAATGAGCTTAGTATGTTCCCCCAAGTAAGAGAAGTTTATTCTCATCTCACTCTGCTCCCTTTCCCAATTACCCCTCCGTGTGCTGGCTGTCTTACCCTTGCACCGGAGAAAATGGCTCAAGTTCACCCTGGCCACTCGCTGGGTGACCTTGCCAAATGACACATCTCTGGGCCAGAGAGGGGCTAACCACATTCAGAGGAAGCCTTAGACTTAACAGGGCACTGAAGAACATCCTGAGTGACCCCAGCCATAAAATGAGAGGGTGCCTCCATTGTCCCCAGCTTCCTCCCAGGTACGATGCTCAACTCTGGCCTCTTGCTCTTGTTCTGAGGGCCTCAGCTCTCTGATGGGTGGGGAGGCAGGGCTGGCCTCTGGAATTGATACAGCCAGAAATATTCCATCTCTCTGGGACTTTCCTGCTTCCCCTTGGACAGAGCCCTCATCCCAGGGACTTACAAGCTTCCCATGATGCACCCCCAGCTGCCCTCCGATTCTCCACACCTGGGTTTCCTCCTCTCCAAAGACACCTGTCCCTAGGTGCCCCCCATTCTGCTCCCGCCAGTAGGGCTTGCCTTTCCAGATGGAGCGGCAGGTCTCCGGCTGAGGGTAGCATCCAGGCGGAAGGACAGTAGGGAGCAGAGCTTGGGGCTATTCATGCTCCCGCACCGTGTAGACGCACTGCCAGCTTAGCTCTCTGGCCCAGGACGCTGTGGCGCCCGCGCGCGCGCTTCTGGTTTCTCAGCCCTACCCTGCCTTCTAAGTTCAGAGGGACCCGGAATGGTCCCACAAGGAGCTGGGTTCCAGTTGCCGTGGCTACCCCATGGGTCACAAAGTTCAGCCCAAGGCTGATGGGACTCTCCCAAAAGCCTGTTGCTAGTCTCGTTGACTGCCACAGCCTGGACCTCAGGCCCGCCCCTAGCAGGGCAAACGGGGTGTGCCAGTCTGTCAGGCTTTGGGGTGGGTATTGTCAGTGTGTTCTAGAAGCTGGAGTCTGGAGGAGACTTGTTGGCATCAAGTGGCCTGTTCACTGGTAGATTCCTCTGGAACATCAGTCACTGGCTCCCTTCACCTGTCCGAGGGCATGGACAGGTAGCTGGGGGTTAGTAAGACTCTTGGGAATCCGGGTTCAAGCTCACTTCCACTGCTTTGGGATTCGGAACCAAACCACTCTCTGAACCTCAGGCTCCTCCTCTGGGAATGGGTATCCTAACATACATCTTCCTGTATTGTCACGAGGACTCCGGGAGCCCCAGTGCAGGGCCTGGCACAAGACACTCACTCGGCCTCACTATCCTGTGGTCACCATGTTTCCATTCAGGGGCAGCAGATAGCACTTCTGGAATGATGTCACCAACAGCCAATCAGAAAGCTCCTGGGCTGGTCCACCAGGAGGGCTCCCTTATGTGATGTGATTGGCTTTTTCAGAAGTCTGAGACTTTGAAGGACCAGCTGGTGTCTTGGGACAGGTCACTAAGATCCAAGTCCCAGGAGCCACATCAAGTCCTCTGGAGCATTAGGACTTTCTGTTTGTGACTCAAAGTCCAATTTACTGAGTCCTATTGTCCTGGTCTGTGACAGGGGCCAAAGGCTGAGACCTTGAGGGGAAAGTCCAGGAGTCCCTAGGGAGAGCCCCAGGGACTCTTGGGAGCACTGTCTTGCCTTTTGTCTTCTGCCAGGGGGTGAAGACAAGATGTTCAGCACGTCATCGAAAATCAGCATACTTTAGTTTGGCTAAGAGTGCTCAGCCAGATGATAGGGCATGAAGTATAAAGTGTAGCATATCCTCTGTTGGCCTGGAGATATTGGATCCAAGTGTGTATCCATAGATATGTGCACATGTACAGATGTTTGTTCTTGGGTCAGTGAATTTTAGGTGCCAAACCCATAGAGTTAATGGGTCTTGATGTACTTTGGCCGATCAGCTATGATCTCCTCCCTCTCCATGTATACCTATATATTTTATATAGCTTCATATACTGTATATATTAATTTTTATTCTACATCTGTTCTAGTCTATTCTAATTTTATTTTATGTACTTTCATCAGGTTTTTAATAAGTATTCAGTGTTGAATACTTTGTAGGTGCTAAAAAATTCCTCTGTGGCATTCCAGCTCCTGGCCATGTCCAAGATCTTCCCCAGGAGCGGGGAGCCAACCCTCCCTGGAGCCAACCCTCCCTGGAGCCAACCCTCCCTGGCTCCGCCTCCTCCCCTCAGCCCCTCCCAACCCTCCCTGGCTCCGCCTCCTCCCCTCCAGCCCCGCCCACCCCCGCCTCAGTTTTCCTGCCCGGTGCCATGGCGTGTTCTGCCTTGGGCAGGTTTGACATGCAGCTGGCCCAGGCCCTGGGGGAGTCGGTGTTTGAGAGGAGCCTACGTGAAAAAGTGTCGCAGGAAAACAGCGGCGTGCGGTGGGAGCTGGGGCAGCTGCAGCAGCAGGTCAAGGTAGGTGCTGGTGACATGGAGCTGGCGGGGCTCCTGGCGGTTTTATCTCCTGAATCCCCAGCAGGCACCTGCTGCAGATGGGAGAGAGCCCTGCGCAGGTGCCGGGCGGCTGGAGTCAGGCTCCCAGCGGTCTTCATAGAACAGACAGTGGTTGGCCCATTGACAGTCGGGCCTCCCCAGTTCGAGGTCATGGTCTTGCACAGAGTCCAAGAGGGCTACCTGGAAGGTACAGCAGGCCCAGCAGAAAGTTAGCTAGCACCCTGTCCAGCAACAGTACCCTGTCCTGTGCAGACTCTTTTCTGGACCCGGCAGCCCCTTGATCCGATGGCTCATCACAACCCCAGCCAGGCACAGTGACATTGTAGTTCTGGACCGCGCTTCCCTTACATATGGGGCAGACGCTTGCTTCATGTGCTCTAACTGTAGGGACAGTGGCTTTTCCTAACCCCCGTCTGACTCCCTCCTTCTCTCAGTGCCCGTCTGAGCTGTCCCAAAGAGTGGCCCTTGCTGGCGTCCCACAGGGACTCTGAGGGACGAGGCAGGACCAGTGGAGCACCGCAGCCAGCAGGCCACAGAGGGAGGCCCTGGGGGCGGAGGGCCCAGCTCACGTGACTCAGGGCCCTGCCCACTTTGTCTCCCAGCAAAAGGAGCAGGAAACTATGAAGCTGAAGCAGGAGGTGGAGATGCTGCAGCACCAGAAGCGGGAGCTGCTGGAGTCAGCCTCTGCGGGGAAAGACGGCGTCGCCGGCCTGAAGGAGCGGCTCTGGAAGCTGGAATCCAGCAAGCTTGAGCAAGAGAAAATCCAGAACCAGCAGGAAAATACCATCAAGCAGCTGGAGCAGGTAGGCGAGCCGTGTCCAGGGGCAACCCCTGTCCCATGTACAGTGCTGTTGTACGGCGCCTCCTCTGCTGCTCCTTATTCTCCCATGGCTCCCTATTACCCCAGAAAACCTCTTAACTCATAAGCCTGAAGTTCAGAGCTTTTCGTGATCTAGACCTCTCCCGCCATGCTGCAAGGTCAAGGTCCTCGAGAACCTCGTGTGGGAGATGTGAGTTCTGTCCCCATTCCACAGAGGTGGGAGTTGAGGCCTGGAGATGCGGAGAGCGTGGCAGGGGTGGGATTTGCAAGTGGAGTCATCTGACCCCAGAGAGCCTCGGAGACCCACTGGGGGCACAGCCTCCGGGAAGATTGGCATGCCCATCTTGGAAAAATAGAAACTAGCCCAGAAGAATCAGGAACCGGTCAGGACTGTCCCGTAGTCTAGTAGCAGCACCCTGGACGAAGCAGATGAATGCGTTTTATTTGTCTGCAGGCTTGTGCCTACGTCTCCCTCATTCCACCAAGCATATGAGGCCGCTTCTGAGACATATGCATAATAACAATAAGATTCAAAACGAGACAGTCTGGACCAGCAAAGTACAGACGGAAATAGACGCGGGAGAGAGGGTGGGGACAGTGATCCAGCACGCGATAGGCGAAACATATGTTCTTACACACATAACCGTTTTAGCTCTAAAATTCCTGGTGGCCAGAGGGAAAAAGGAAACGTGAGGTCTGCGCTTTTTTCTTATTCCCAAGGCAGAAACCAGAAACAAAACCAGAAACAAATAGGAAAAAAAAAAAAAAAAAACCTCCCAGATTTTCCAGAGTGACTTCTGATGCTCAGCACTGAAGGATTTCATCCTGTAGGATTTTGTTTTAAAAGGCTGGGAGCCTCTTATGCAAGAAGAGGTGACTGGGCGACAGGAATGTGTAAAGCGGCTGGACTCTGGGCAGCTCTGTAGAAGCCGTGGCGCCTGCCCTTGCTTCTCGCTCGCTCTCGCTGCACCCCACAGAGCCTTCTGAGTTGGGTCTGGAGAGTCGTGGATGCTCATTGAGGAGAGTGAAGAAGACAGCTCGTATTCAGTCAGCCGGAGGCATTGGGTTCTTCTTTGTCAGGCACCATGGAGATGCTGAGGATGCAGAGACAGACGGGATCTCTGCTTTTCCAAAGTTTACGGTCCTGCAGGGTGTCACGGGAATGTTGAACTTCCAGATCTAGTCTTGACACAAGGGTTAGGGAAGAGGTCAGGGAAGACGAGCTGGAGGAAGTGACATTTACAGAAACTGAAAGCCGAATTGGTGAAATAAGAGTTCCAGGCAGGGTGAAGAGCCTGTGCAAAGGCCCGGTGGCCGGAAAGTCATGTGACATTTAACAAGTCCTAAAGTGGCATCTCCAAGCACCTGTATTCCCGAGACCCGAGTCTCTCCCCCTGTGCAGTGAAATATGGACCTTTGCCAGTCCCCCAACTGTCTCCAACCCGGCTCTGAACCTGTGAATGTCCCTGTAGAATGTGGAATGTCTGGGGAGGTATTTAAGGGACCTGGAGGATGGTGCAGCATTATGTAGCAACCTGGTCTCCTATAAATGAGCAGGAGCTTTGCAGAGCCAGGAATAAGACAAGCGCTTTGGGAAATCACACTCGCTCTTTGAGATACTGCCAGGGCTCCATTCAGCTCTCAGAAGCAGGAAGGTTCCACCATGACTCAGGAAAGTGGAAGTTAACGCCCCTTCCTAGCTTCCCGCCCTACCACCCGAGGGGAGGCTAGGAGGAGAGGCTGGCTGGACGCTCATCCTCTTTAGCTTCACCCTTGCCTCACACGGCTGCCTTGTGTCCTTGGAGATCTCCGGTAGATATTTATTGATTACAGATAGCACTTTTTATCCCAGGGAATTTATGTTAACTCATATAAGCTTGACATAAATGGTATTGCAGATGTCATCTTAAGAGGGTTAAGAAGGATTCTGAGGCCGGGTCTGACCTCAGGTGGAGCCTCCGCAGGGTTCCAGCTTCGGCTGTTTCTCTGCCGTCTCCGACCTTCCAGGGTGCCGAGGGAGATGACTCGACTCTCGCGTGTGCACTGAGGATGAAAAACCTAACGGGGCTCCCAGGATGGCAGGGAGGGCCGGGGGAGTGGCACTGGGCCACCCTCACGTCCTGTCCTTGCTTGCTGTCCCCAGCTCCGCCAGCGTTTTGAGCTAGAAATCGAGAGGATGAAGCAGATGCATCAGAAGGACCATGAGGACCAGGAGGAGGAGCTGGAGGACGTCCGTCAGTCCTGCCAGAAACGGGTATGCAAGCTGTGTCCGGGGGTGGCAGGTCCCCAGGCTGCCCCGGTCCCTGCAGTGGAGGGCGAGGCTGGGGCCTGGGGCCTGGGGACAGGCTCTTTCTGCAGCCACCTGAGACCTTGGATCCCTAGGTCATTTCAAGGGTACAGGACTGGAAGTACCTGCCTTCCATGCGAACCTGGAACTTCCAGAAGCCTCTGGAACTTTCCAGAAGTCTCTGAGACTTTCCAGCAGCATCACCCCCGAATCTCTACCAAGAGCCCATCATACCTTGTCACTTTCTGGGAGTCACAGTGGTGGCATGAGATCCTCAAGACAAATCCCCAAAGGGGGGTCGCTGGCGAGCTTTGGGTGGGGCTCCCTGAACTGGCTCCCGCCCCACCCGCGCCATCCTGTGACCACCACGGGCAGGCAGTCCGCGGAACTCCCTTGGAGAACTGTGTCGCGTGGCGTCGGGGTTTCATCATTGCCAGATGCGCTTTAGCTTCCCAGCCCTCCGAGAGCAGCCTGGGTGGAGGTGCTTCTCCCTCTGGCTCCCGGTGGGAAGTTTCCTTCTGCTCCCTGCAGAACGGCCGTCAGTCAGACGTCCCTTCCTCCCCGGGTCAGGAGACGGACACCCGGGTCCTTGCTCATGTTCCCTCAGGTGAAGGATGCACAGATTTCCGGTTTGTGCCCCCAAGTCCGTTACGCGCCCCGAGCCCGGGCTCCGATGAGCTGGGCTGCCATCCCAACCCTGCCCTGCTTTTCCAGGGACAGGTTTAGAGAGGGAGGGCGTGAGGTCAGAGAAAGGGGACAGACACTGACCTTGGCTTCACAGTCTGGCCACAGCTCTCTGCAGACTCTCACTCACCAGGGCAAGAAATCAATCGCCAGCAACCTGCGGGGACGCCGCGGCTGCCGGGGTGGCAGAGGACCTGGGATCGGGGACCAGGGGGCAGGACATTAACTCCGACTTCAGCATCTGCACTGTGGCTGTTCCCTGGGACTCAGTTTGCCCGTCCGTGAAACGGGCCCACACAAGGGAGCCCGTGGGGGACACAAGTTCCTTCTAGTGGGGTGTCAGGGTGACTGTCAATCAAATGATCTGCTGTCAGTCAGATGTCTTGGGTGGACATAACGCCACAGACCCAGAGGCTTCAAGGCCAGATCACTTTGTGGAAATGAAACGTCACCTGTCGCATACAGGGGCTTAAAAAGTCCACGTACTAAGAACCACATGCATTCAGGCAGTGGCCGCGGCCATCGGGGTGGAGACGGCCATTCTGTTGGGGAGCTTTGCAGTCAGTAGCAGGGGCTCCCCCTGGTTGCCCGGCCCCCAAGTGGCTCATCTCCCGGTCGCCCTGACAGCTGGGCCCCTCTGCTTCCCCTCCTCCCGAGGTCCTCGCCTGGTGGGCTGTGCCCGCATGGGGCTCACTCACCTCCCCGCTTCTGCCCTGTGCGCCCGCAGCTCCGCCAGCTGGAGATGCAGCTGGAGCAGGAACACGAGGAGAAGCAGATGGTCCTCCACGAGAAGCAGGACCTGGAAGGCCTGATCGGGACCCTCTGTGACCAGGTGAGGCATCGCAGAGGGTCAGGCCACGCCCCCTGCCTCAGGCTCCGTCTGGGGGGCGGAGTGCGTGTGTGCACACGTGTGTGTGCATGTGTGGTACTAGAGGTCGAGCCCAGGGCCTCGCACATGCCAGGCCAGCGCTCCACCCCGGACCGACACCAGCTCTCTGTTTTATGTTTAATTTTGAGACAGGATCTTGCTAAGTTGCTGAGGCTGGCCTCCATCTTGTGATCCTCCTGCCTCAGCCTCCCAAGTAGCAGGGGTCACAGGTGTGCGCCACCGAGCCTGGCGAAGCCGAGACTTTTGGGAGCAGCAGCTAGACCCAGAGTCAGGCCAATGTAGCTTTAAGCCCCAGCTGGGCTTTCTGTCTCCACGGCTGTGAGTGAGCTAGTTCACCGCTCTGAGTGTTGTGGATGGATCGAGGGGGGTCTTTTTCTGCAGGGGGTGCGGGGAGGTGACCTGTGCCTTGTGGGACGTGGAGCGGCCTCCCTGGCCTCTACCCAGGAGATGCCAGCGGCACACTCCTCAGTTGTGAGGACTGGAAATGTCTGCAGGTGGTGCTGAATGTCCCTGGAGAATGAAAGTCAACCTCTACCGCCATGAAGAACCGCCGCTGCACCTCAAGTAGCTGGCGGGGCTCAGAGCTTCCGACGCCAGGACTGGGGGGACTCACTGCTCTGCACCCCAAATATCTCTCTCCCTGCCTGCGCTGGGACCTCCACGGTGCGGAGCTGCGCGATTGCTTTTAAAGCATCACGAGTGTATTTTCAAACCCGTGCTTGACGCGCCGCCCTCTGCTCAAGAGCAGTGTTCAATCACCGTCCCCAAAGTCACTGACTTTGTTGACAGAAGGAGTGAGTTACTCAGATGGTCCCCCAGGGCAATAGGGCCTGGGACAAAACAAATGCTCACTTTGCATTTTAAAAAAATGAACTGATGGAATGGTGGGTTCTGGAGCAGCAACTGGAGGGGGCTGGAGGCCAAGGGGACAGCAGTGAGCCGGGCAGTGGGGGCCACTGAGGAAGGAGCCCCTGGAGCTGCTTTCCTTGGGTTCAGTGCGACAGTGCAGAACAGGACCTGGTTCCGGAAGGACACACAGGACTTTCCATTCCCCTCCGTTCTGTGCATTTGAGAACAGGATGTTGCTCATCTGGGAAAGAGAGGCTTGGGGCCTGCGGTGTGGCCCAGGCTCAGTGGCAGAGTGCTTGCCTAGCATGTGTGGGGCCTGGGAGAGGGAGAGAGAGGGAGAGGGAGAGAGGGAGGGGGAGAGGGAGAGAGAGGCAGGGGGAGAGAGAGAGAGAGAGAGAGGGAGGGGGAGAGGGAGGGGCAGAGGAAAGGGAGGGAGGGGGAGAGGGAGGGGGACTGCCTCTTGGTGTCCCCTGTTAACGCTCCCTTCCTCCCTGGCTCCCCGGGCTAGCTCTCTCTGGGTATTTAAACTACCCTGTGCCGCAGTGCGATCCCTACTTCCCTTTCTCCCTTCCACCATGTCTTTGAGACCAGTCTGCGGTAGCACGTGGCCCTCATTCACTCATCCAACTGCTACCCCGTCCTCGTTAGAAAACAAAACTACAGCCCTCTTCTCCTACCGAGGGCCATGTTGGTCTCCTCACCGTGAGACCTAGAACGACAGAGCATGTCTGTGTCCAGGTCCCGCTGGGCACACGCGGAGATCCTACCAGGCTGTGTGACGAGAAGAGGAATCGCCGGAATGTACAACTTTGGAATTAATAACGGTCACCCAAATGGCCCCTCAGGTGGCTCTGGCGGTTTCCTGTCACCAGCGGCGTCCTCACCGACACGCAGCCCCGTCAGGAGTGGCACCGCACGTCCCTTGTCACTTGTGCGGTCGCCCGTTCTGCACACATTCATGGTGGTTCTTCTGGTATGAATCGCCTGGGCCCGGGCTTTGTCTTCTGTTTTGACTTTCCTTTCCTGCTGACCATTCGCGATCCTTGTGCCAGGCGAGGATTCACTTTTGGAATTGTGTCTGGCGCCTGCCTCCCGCAGCGCGGGGCCATCTCACTCACTGTGCGTCACCCAGGAAGTGTTTCACCGCAGGCGTGGCGATCCATCGCTTCTCCTGGCTCCTGCTTGTCCATCTTAAGGGCTTTCCTTCACTGAAATCCATGTTTATTCCACATTTTTCACACGTCCCAAAACCTTGATTTGGAAATCATTCGTCTCTGAGCCACCTGGATTTCATCGGGGTGCGCAGTGCCAGGCACGAGTCTGGCTCTCCTGGTGCGCATGATCTTTGATCTTTTTTGGGAAGTGCGGGTGGGTGTGTTTGTGGCTCCCCGCTCAAGTTCACCGGCTTCTTTGTCTATTCCTAGTCTTGCCCCACATGTGTTTGTTTCTGGTTTGTCGTGTGCTGGGGACCCGGTCCAGGACCTCACCCACGCTAAGCCAGTGATCTGCCACAGAACTACACCCTCAGCACACGCCATGAGGGCTTAATGGCCAGGTTTGGAGATCTTCCAGAATAGCTCACCTTCGCACACGTGACTAGTATGTGCCTGCCCTGTGTGTCTTCCCCGGTGATGCAAAGAAAAAAAAAAAAAAGAATTTCATTTCATTCCATAACAAACCCAATTGATTTCCATTGATTTATAAGTTAGTTGGGAACATTGATATTATTTTTGTTATTAAACCATGGTAGTAGTACTCATACCATCTCTATTTATTCACGGCATTCATTAATATTTTGTTATTTTTATGCTTATGCATCTTAAATTTTATGTTAGATTTATTTCCAGGAAAGTGGTAGTTTCCATTAGCCACTATGACCGGCATTTTCTTCTGTACTGTAACTTTGATTTAGTTCTGGTGGCACATGGGAAAAGGATTGATTATATTCATTATAGTGATCCTGACTCCAACAAACTGAACTAAACTCATTTGACATATTTCATCAGTAGATTCTTTTGGATTTTCTATGGTAACAATCTCGCCGTTTGAGAATAATAATAATTTTGCCTCTTGACCATAAATTGGGGCAACAGAAAGATGTCAACAATTTCCAAGGCAAATGTTATGTGTTTTTTTCCTTTTCTTACCGTATTGCATTGGCATGTGCCCGTGGTGTAGGCCTGGATGGGGGAGGTACTTGGTGTCTTTCCTTCCTCCTGACCTGAATCAGAACGCTTCCCAAGTTCTGATGGACCTATTTGCAGTGTAACTTGATAAGTACACTTGATAAGTAACTTTAATCAGGTTAAATCAGCCCTCCATTTTAATTTCCTAATAATTAAAATTTAGTTTGTTGAATATACTCACACACTACTTATGCAACAGTGATTCATTCCACGGCCTGTCTCATCCATTAGCATAGCATATTATAATTTAGGTATTACAATATCTCCTGACATGTTTTCCAGATAAATCTTTCTCATAGGCCTTTCAATACACTGCTTTATTGGACTGCTAACATTTTTTCCAGGATCATAAGTAAGATTGATTTGCAATTTTCTTTTCTGATAGTATCTTTGTCCAGCATTGAACTAACCTCATAAAATGAGTTCATAACAATTTTCAAAATAATTCTTATGAAATTGGGAACATGTCGTTCTTGAAGATTTGAAATAATTTCCCTGTAAACCCCTGTGGATCTAGTTGCTTTCAGAGACCAGAATAAATATGGGATCGCTGCTTTAAATTCTTTAAGCATAACTGAACACAAATACAGAACTTTTTTCTTCCTTATTGAGTGAATTTGGGTAACTAATATTTTTTATGACTTTATTCTTTCCTCTTGACTTTTGACATGAAGATTGTTTTCATAGCACTTTCTTATGATTTCAAAAATTAGATTGTACCATGTCATTTCCCTTTAAAATCATAATAGTGTCAACCTGTGAGGTTTTGTGGTATTGACCAGACTTGCTAGCTGGTTGTCTATTAATCTTGTCAAAAGACCAGCTTTTCAGTCATTTCCTTATTTTCTATTTATTAATCCCTGTCCTCCTCTTTCTTTTTCCTTCTTTCCATTAACTTTTTCCTTCTTTCCATTTGTTCTGTTTTCAGTTCCAGTGTTGACATTTTTAACTCAGAATTTCACTGTTTTTAGTCCATTAAATTTTTTTAGCGTCACCCAGATCTTAAATGTTTAAACACGTTTTAGTTGATTTAAGATGTTTACCTTGGACTGATGCGTTCGTGGCAGCCATCGGCATGGATGTTTCCATGCCTCTTGTGTTTTCTTCATTTAAGCTGCAAATTATTTATGAATCAAGCTTCAAGTTTATTAACATTCGGGATTATTTGGAGTACCTTTTTACCGTTAATTTTTAACGTCATGCCATTTGGACAGAGAGCAGGATAGAATGTCCGGTGTTTTTTCTTTGAAATTGATGAGATCGCCTAGTTACCCTGGTTCATGCTCAAGACTAACAGATTATTGAATGGAAAAGATCATAGGTGCTCAGGAGACCCAAGATTTCTATATCTGGCAAGTGGACCAAGCTGCTTTTTTTGAGATTTTGATATAACATTCAAATATAAAAGCATAAACCATTTAAAAAAATGGAGAAAAAGTTTAAAAATATATGGCTGTATTTTTTTTAGTTGCCCTCTATTAACTTGGCATTGTCTGTTTGGTCTCTTGCTAAGACAGTCCTATTTTTCCATATGCTTTATTGGTGCATTGTAGTCGTACATAATGGTGGGATTCGTGCTTACGTATTCGTACATGCACACAGCATAACAGTGTAATTTCACCCACCATCTCCTCCTTCCCTCCTCTTCTCCCCCTCTCCCTGGTCCTCTTCCTATTCTCTACCGATCTCCTTTGACTGTCATGAGATCCCCCGACCTTCCCTTCCTCTCCTCTTTAGTTCCCTCATAGGAGAGGAAACGTGTGACCCTTGACTTTCTGAGCTTGGCTTATTTCACGTAACATAACATTCCCACGTTCCACCCATTTTACTGCAAAGGACAATTTCTTTCTTCTTTATGGCTGAATAGAACCTGCTGTGTACCTATGACACATTTTCTTATCCATTCGTCCATCAGCGGACACCTGAGCTGGTTCCGTGTTGTGAATTGTGCTGCTGTAGACATGGGTATGCTTGGACCACTATGGCATGATGACTTTGAATTCTTCAGGACAGATACCAAGGAGTGCCGTAGCTGGGTCAGATGGTGGTCCCATCCCTAGTATTTTGAGGAGCCTCCTTATGGATTTCCATATTGATTGTATTAATATACAATCCCACCAAGAGCCAAGAGTACGAAAGTGTTCCTTTCCCCCCACATCTTCTCTGGTGTTTATTTTTGTTGATATTCTCGATGGCTGTGATTCTAACTGGGGTGGAATCAGATTTGAGTGTAGTTTTGGTTTGTATTCCCGATTGCTAATGATGCTGGGCATTTTTCCACGTACTTGCTGCTCATTTGTCTTTCTTCTTTTGAGAAGTGTCTGCCTAGTTCCCTTGCCCATTTATTAATTGGGCTATTTGTTGTTTCTGAGTTATTTATATAGTCTGGATTTTAATCTTCTGTCAGAAGAGTAGCTTGCAAGGATTTAGCCCATTCTATGTGTTCTCTCTTCACATTCCTAATTGTTTACTTTTTGCTGTGCAGAAGTTTTTAATTTGATGCCATCCCATTTATTAACTCTTAGCATTACTTCTAGAGCTTTAGGGTCCTGCTAAAGAAGTTTTTGCCTGTGTCTATGTGTTGAAGTGTTGACCCTACATTTTCTTCTAGGAGTTGCAGATTTTCTGGTCTAATTCTAAGATCTTTGATTCATTATGAGTTGACTTTTTGTGCAGGGTGAGAGATAGGGGTCTAGTCTCATTCTTCTACATATGGTAACCAGTTTTCCCAGATCATTTGTGAAAGGGGTTGTCTTTTCTCTAATGCATGATTTTTGCACCTTTGTCAAGGATCCGATGAGTGTATCTGTGTGGGTTTGTCTCTGTGTAAGATAGTCCTGTCACATCGCTGCTGATTGTGTTTTCCAAGTGTTGCTAATAATTGTGTTATAATTTCTCTTTATATACTTTGTAGTTGTATATTTAAGAAATCTAAGTTTTATATTGCTGTATTTCCTTGGGTGACTTTTTGGTTGTTGTGTAGTGTCTTACTTTTTGCTAAGAATGATTTTGCTTTATTTCATTTTGCTTGGTTTCTTTCAGTTGGTTTGGTGTAATATCTTTTTTTTTTTGTTTCTTTATTTTCAATGTCTTCAAGTGTGTGTGTGTGTGTGTGTGTGTGTGTGTTTTCATGTGTTTCCTTTAAACAGCTAGATAATTTTGATTCATATTTTAGTCTCTAACTTTTCATAGTGGAACTTAATGCATTTACATTTGTTGTAATGACCGATAGATTTGAAATTTTTTGTATTCTCTTATTTTTTTGTTTTGTACTTGTTGGTTTTTACATTCCTTTTCATTGCTCTTTCTTGCTGTCTTTCCCACTTTTGGATGGAATGGTAATGTTTTCTGTTTCCTTCTGTTTTAGTGCTGGTTCAGAAGATATATTTCTATTCTTTTAGTGGTTACTCATAAGAACTCAATCATAATTCTTTCTGACATTAACTTTCACAACAATGCTATGGAAGAGATATTATTATTTCCTTCATATACATGAAAGTGAAGTTCAGAAAGACAAAGCAAATTGGCCAGGATTGTACAGGTAGTCAATACCCCAGGTGGATTTGAAATGAGGTCTGTATTATTTGGCAGTATATAATTTAAAAAAATCGAACACCATGCCGTTGGCTCAAAACTGATAGAGCTCTGTTAACCAGATCCTCACTCTTGACCCCTTTCCCCCTGTAGTATCATCCGGCAGTTCATGTCAGCGGTTAATTTGTGAAGCAGTCTTCAGCAACACACATAGTTCTTTCTCCAAGCCTCAATTTCCCCCATAAAGTGGCTGGATTAGCCCAGAAATTCTTTCTGAATCCTGTTTGAATCGTCTTTGGAGAGTTCTTTGACTGTCGACATGTAGCCATCACCCTGAACGTGTGCCTGTTTGATGACGATGTCACAATTGGGGTCTGAGTGTAGCTTCCCACAAGAACCACCAAATATCACATAGATGTCTTGGCTCATTGTCCACATCTACATCCAAATTTGAGTCTGTGTGCTGCAACACGGAAAAGCTCAGAGTGGCGTTTATCTCCCGCTAACCTGATGGGTTGTCTTTGTCCCCTCCTCTCCTGTGTCACGACTTGTTCTGAGGGCGAGGACGCTGGCTCTGAGATTCTGTCGTGAATTTCCTCTCTCTGTGGGAGAAGGTGCCGGCCTTTTCAAGGGCTTCCTGGCCCTCGAAGCTGAGCCCTCCCTACCACGGGGTCAGTGCTGACCTCAGGGGTTGTGCCTGATTGTGACTCGTTCCCCAAGAGAATCACGGGCATTTGAGGATGTGCACGGAGTGAAAGCAGGCACAGAGCCAAGAAAGGGGCAGAGCGTGCCGCGTGAATGCAGTCAGGGCAAAATCCTGGACTCCAGAGTGAGAGAACCTGGGCTTGGAGAGCGGCAGGCACTGTGGTGCATTGGTTAGAGACTGAGGCCAGAATGCCTGGGTTCAAATCCCTGCACAGCCACTAGGGGCAGCAGGATCTGGGCAGCTCCCTTACTTGTCTATACCAGCTTTATCAGCACTGTCTCATTTCCCCACGACAGTGCACACGCGAGAGTAATTTCTTCTGCTTTGTGACCTGCCCCATGCTGTCATGCCCACCATCCAGGCGTGCATATACCAGGTGGTGTCTCACCTCTGTCTGGCTCCTTCAAGGCCTTCTACCTTCCTGCACCTGGCCTGGCTGGGAGGAGCCAGCACCCACTTCCAGACTCCATCGCAGCCTCTGCTGAGCAAAACAGACCTCTCTCATGGTCCCTCTTCCTAAAATGACCTCTTTGCAAACACCGGGTTCGTATCCCAGCTCTGCCCCACACTAACTGTGACCTTGGGCAGATCACTTCTGTGCACCTTGGTTTCAACCTCTGTACAGTGGAAATCACGAGATTGCATGCCTCCTAGGCTTGGTTGACTACCCACCGAGCGTTTTGAACAGTGTCTGACACGTAGAAAGCGCTCTGTGAATGTAAGCTGTTACTCTTTTTATAACGGCAATAATAATAATGTTGATTTTTAAGTCATCATTGTCACGCGGAATGTGAGAGAGCCTGGTGCGCTTCCCAGCGCTCAGCTCTGCTCCCCGGGGCAGGGAGGGAGGGAGATAGCTGGAGGATAGATCGATCTCATGGACCAGCATTTAAAATTCACCAGAGCAAAGCATCCAGAGGAAGAGAGCTTATGTCCTAAGAACCAACTCATTTTTCAAAGAATTCAAAACAGGTGATAGAGAAATAGCAGCATCAAGTCTACAGGGTTGCTTTCTAGGTCACCAGCGAGACTCGTAATCCTCCGTGTGTGTAAAGTGCTTGGCAGCGTACAGTGCTTTGCGACCCATTATCACACATGATCCTTGTCTTATCTCGACACTGAGGACGGGATTTGTATTTTAACCTCTCTTCTTATAGCTAAGGAAGCTCAGATTCAGAGAGATTGTGTGACTCGGCAGCCGAGGTTCCCACCAGCAGTACATGGAAAGCAGGAGTTCAAAATCCGGGCCACCTCATTCTCAATCCCATTCTTTCTAGAATATTCTGGAATTCATTCTGTGAATCCAGAGAAATGGTTAGCATTTGGCATGGAGGCACAGATTCCCAGTGTGTAGAAACCCATTCCCAGTAAGGAGGCCCATTTTCTTTAAAACTCCCCATCCGAGGAATGGTCTCATGTACTCTGCATTGGTCTCCTGAAGAGCCCAATAAAGGGGCAGGTCTTTTCTTATAGGGACCTGACATGGGTGCTGTTTCTCGAGGAGACCGAGCTTGTGAAGTGTCGTGGGGTTCTGTGCCTCCTCTGCCACCTGCCCCTGGGGGTTAGATGTCGGACATCTCCGGTCACCCTCCTGGAGTTCAGTCCTTGGCCGCTGTCCCCTGCATGTTTAGCGTTCTGGGGGAAGGAATGTGCTCACCTCCAGCGGGAAGTTCCTTCTGCAGAAGGAGATCTCACCTGCTTGTTCTTAAACGGGCAAAGGGGCCATTTCTCTGTAAAAGCGTGGCTTTGATCTGCAAAAAGAGCGCAGCTGCTCTTTGCTGAGGGTGACATCCGTGGCGAGAGGCGAGGTGTTTCCCGTGGGTACCGCCTGCAGCGTGCGATCACACAGGGGAGCACGCCATACCCACGTTCAATGAATTGCCGTAAACTCCTGAGATAGCGCTCAGGTAATGACAGAGTCCCTGCTCCTGCCTGGCCAATCTCTCCCCTGCCCAGAGCTGTCCTGACTTGGATCAGCAGAGCCTGGCCAGCCTCTGGGGGCCTCGCCTGGCAGGGCAGTCTCTTAGGAGATGAGGTGAGGTCACGCGGAGGGCTTAGTGCAAACGCTTGGACCGAAGGACTTCCCACAGGTACGGGACTTCCGAGCCCCTAGGCTGTTTTGCAGATGAGGAAACCAGGCTCAAGGAAGGTGGGAATTGTCCAGGATCCCTCAGGAGAGTGGAAGCCAGGAAGCTCAGGTCCAGACAGCTTGGAACCTGGCCACCCTCTGCCATCTCAGCTCACCGTCCTTTCCCTCGGTTCCCAGATCGGCCACCGGGACTTTGATGTGGAGAAGCGTCTTCGGAGGGACCTGCGGAGGACGCATGCCCTGCTGTCCGATGTTCAGCTTCTGCTGGCCACCATGGAGGACGGCAAGACCTCTGTCAGCAAGGAGGAGCTGGAGAAAGTGCACAGCCAGGTGGGTGGCTGGGGGTCCCCTCACGAGCTGGGCTGGGGACGCCGCTGCCTCCAGGGGAGGGTGGCAGGATCAGGGCCATGACACTGACTTCTGGCTTCCACAACCTGCAGGGATGGGGACATCATGGGGCTGGGGAAGTCGCATGGCACTGGTAGGTGAATGGGGGGTGGTTTACGAAGAGCCAGGGAGACCTGGTCCTTCCTGACCTGAGGTGAAATGTGTCTGCTTGAGGGCTCGAGCAGATGATGGATGGGAAGAGAGAGAGAGAGAGAGAGAGAGAGCGAGAGAGAGAGAGAGAGAGAGCACATCAGGTGACACCAGGGCTGGGTATAGAAAAGATAGTAATGGGGCCAATAGTGTAATTAGGCAAAGTCAGCTCCTATCAATAGCCATGATAAAGATAAACACTAATGACAACATATCTTGAGGATGTCGATCAAGTTATCTATGGACCCCTGGCTGCCACCATCTGGAACCACCCAGGTACTGGATCCCCTTTACTTGTCCAGTGGTATCCTCAGGACAGCCACGTGTGGTGAGGATCATCAACCCCACTTTACAAGTGAGGTGACTGGGTGACGGAGAGGTGAGATGACTCATCCACAGCTCCACAGCTCCACAGCTAGAAAGTAGCAGAGCCAGGATTCGAACCCGGGTCTTCAGGCTCCCCCATTCCTGGCCGTCTCAGAGGAGAGCTGCTGCATGAGACCTGAGGGTGGATGGGAGGTGAGGCCAGGGCAGGAGCTGGTGGTCTCGGGAGCCATGATGAGCGTGGCTGTGCCTGCGGCAGAGTGTGGCCCAAGGTGGGAGCCGGTGCTGAGAGGTGAGCAGATCCTTCAAGGGGGTGTGAGCTTTGAAGGGTGTCTCAGAGCCTAATGGGGTAGCCAGCAGGGACTCAGGGCTTGCCACCCGTCCCCAGGGGGAGCTTTAAACCAGCAAGTCTCCAAGCCCTGCTAAAAATGTCCTGTTGGTCTCTTGGTGTCATCCTGGAAACCACGCGTCTTCCTTGGATAAGCGGTTCTGGCTGAGCCCCAGTGGGCTGGGCTCCTTTCCTCCCTGGAGGCCTCCCTTCCCTTTCTCCTCCTCTTCTGGATTCTGTCATCTGGCCTCACGCATCTGTGTCACATGGCAGGACCTTCTGCGTCCTCACGCAATATCCCCAAGCACTTAGGTAATCTGTACTCTCTGCACCGACCCCCAGCAAAACTGTCAGCTTCTTGAGGGGGCAGGAACTTTGTCCCATCTTCTCTGGGACATCCCTGACTTTCCGCCCAGTCCTTTGCACATCATGAATGTATTTCTCTTGAGATACGTTGGCTGTTGCCCTTGTTTTGCAGATGAGGAAACGGAGGGTCAGAGAGGCCCAAGGTACACAGCCAGTCAGAGGCAGAATATCTGGAACTCACATTTCCTGACTCCAAATCTAGTGCTCTTCTCTCCTCTTTCTGGAAAACAAGCTCATGATGGTCAGCGGGTCCCCTGAATGGCAGCAGGAGGCGTCAGGAGGAAGCAGAATATAGTGCTAGGTGGTGGAGACTGAGGCCCCAAAGTGTCCCCTGCTTTCTGTCCTGGTCTCAGTTTTTATCTGTAAAACGGAACATTTGGGGCAGAGCTTAGTCACTGAACTGGATTTTTTAAAAAATTCCTAAATTCAGGCTGGATTCAGATCTCACAGCTTTCTCCATTAACGCCCTTTCCCTGTTCCGGGACCCCAGCCAGGACACGGTGCAGCCTTCAGTTGTCACTCCTGACCTGTCTCCTCTGGCCTGGGACAGTGTCCCCAGCCTTCCCTGGTCCTTCCTGACCTGGGCAGCTTTGCGGGGCGCTGGCAGGAATCCCGCAGGACGTTCTCCAGTCTGGCCCTGCACGCTGGCTGCACGCTGGTTACGGGCGGGTTTCTCGGGGTGAGACCCAGAATGTGGTTTGGGGAAAGAACCAGAGAAATGAGCTGCTCTGGCACATTCGGGTCCTTCCATCCTTTAGAGCCTGAGTCCCAGCTGTCTCCTTCCTGCGGCCTTCCCCCTCCCCGGGCGACCCACCACCCTGGCTTGTCCAGGACTCTCCTGGCTTCAGAGCTGAGTGTCCTGTGACCGGAGGGGGCGGTCAGGGTGGGCAAGGTCACCGCAGAGAGGTGCAGAGCGGGATTCGAACCCAGACTCGCAGTGCTCAGTGCAGGATCTGGGGGTGCTCCTGCCTCCGGTCATCTCCCTGCCTACTGGACTGACCGCTGAGCCCCTTGGAGAGGCAGAGATGCCCCAGTGCTCAGCAGGGGGCCAGCGCCTGAGCCCAGGCAGCCCCCT
This sequence comes from Sciurus vulgaris, assembly GCF_902686455.1. Lineage (NCBI taxonomy): Eukaryota > Metazoa > Chordata > Mammalia > Rodentia > Sciuridae > Sciurus > Sciurus vulgaris. The sequence goes on from NC_136468.1 coordinate 131,537,415, forward strand.
TGCTGGCCGGCAGCCCTGTGTCCAGGGGCCCTGCCATCAAAGTGCTCCTGAAGTTACAGCAGCCAAGCCTCCCCTCCCCCGTGGGTGGTAGCTCTCCAAGGGACCCTGGCCGTTTCCTTTCTTTCCCTTCCCTTTAAAAGTCTCCGTGGATCCTCCCTCTGCAGAGTTAAAGTGTGTGTTCTGGGGAGAGAGTGGTATTTAATGAAGGCGCCTTGAGCGGAATCAAAGAGCCTCATTCTTGTCAAAGTTCTTCTTCCCCGTCCTCTGCATCCGCTCCTATCAAAGGAAATCCGCAGCTTTGGCTTTCCGTTGCCGTTGTCATGGAGATCGTTTTAAGGATGGGATAGTGGGGACCAGAGGTCAGGCTGCAGTCACTTTGGCTCCCAGCACACGTGGCCCGGATGCCGGAGTCAGAGCTAATCAAATAAAGCGCGATGACATTGGGCGTCGCTGCACCCGCTCTGCTGTCTGGTATTTGTCCTTGGCCTGCAGGCTGCTGGGCACAGGCGGGAGCCAGACCGTGGGGGAGGGGGCGGGAGGGAGCCCGCTCCTTGAGGCTGCTTACGTCAGGCTGGGTGCCGTGCTGAGAAGTGCCACCCGCAATACCCATCCTCGGGGAGTCAACGAAGCACCTACTGTGTGTCACGTGATGTGCTGGATGCAGGTAGGAGGGTTCCTAAGACAGGTGTGGTCCCCAGCTTCACGCATGGGCATGTGACCAGACGACTCCCAACAGGGACATCAATAAACGGGATAATCCTGCACCCTCCTTTGGGTGAGAAAGGAAATGCTCTAGGTCCCCAGGTGGGGAACGGTGGTGGGAGGGGCTCAGCTACACCACCTGGGGAGGAGGAGCAGGCGGGGCCTGGAAGGGTTTGGCTTTTACCTGCAGAGTGGTGGGAGCCATTGGCAGGCTCTGAGCAGAGCGCGGCAGAACCCCACTCATGTTTAAGGGGCTCACTCTTCTGGACCCTCAATAGGCTAGTGCTTCCTTCTAGGCCAGAGGTGATGGCCGCCTGAGTTAGGGGGTTTTGGTGAAGATGGCCAAACAGGACGAACTTGGGACTCATTTGGAATTGATGGAATTCCCAGGCAGGGTTTGGTGGGCAACCATAAGCATGTTATTTCAGACAGTCCTTGCCAAAGCCCTATGAGGTGGACATGGCTTTATTTGACCCGCTTTAGTAATGCGGGAGAATGCTCAGAGAGCACTCAGAGAGCCGAGGACTTTACCCAAGGACGCACAGCCAGACGTGTCCACAAGATCCGAATGCCCACAGCTCTCTATCCTTGCAGTTGGGTCCACCTGCTGTGGGTCCTGTTAACGTTTATGAAGCTCCTACGTATACTGGGCTTTTCCTCGATGTCTCGGGGGTCTCACCCTTGGCCGTGCGTCGCAGAACTTAAGCACCATTTGAAAACCACCGATTTCTGGATCCCATTGTCTGGATCCTCTTTTTGGCATGGGGTCTGGGTTGGGACCCAGGATCTACATTTTCAAACAGGAGATTCTGATGCTGTTCTGAGGATGAGCAGCGGACACCACTAACTTCCTTCATTCCACAAAATACTCTTTGGAGTCGGACAGCGGCAGGTCCATTTTGCAGGTGAGAAGACTACCAGCGAGGTTATATCCGTGGGACCGTTGCACTTGGACTAAAATTTTAAGTGAAGTTTGAGTCAGGAGAGCTGGATCTGGCACTTTGTGGCTTTCGACAAGCGACGTGCCTGCCCTGTAGTTCCCTGAAGTGGAGCGTCGCCTTGCTTTATGTCCCCGGTGCTGGTGGGTCTGCTCAGGGAGAGGTGGCCAGGGCGGCAGAAGCCTGAGCCGACTCTGAGGCCTCTGCAGGGGCTCCTGGGCGCCGCAGAACCAGGGAAGGGTTTCTTCCTGAGGCCCGAGTGGGGAATGCTGGGACACACCCTCCCGGCCATGCTTTCTGCCCTGGGGTGGGTGGATCCCGGTTGCAGAGTAAGCAAGGATGTGATGAGGGGTCTTTCTTTGTGGGCTTCCAGTCCTGGCTGGAGGCAGACCCAGAGGCAGCCTGTAACAAGCGGGGGTTTGAACTGCCAGAGAGGGAAGCATCAGTGCTGAGGGCCGCAGAGGCGCCTGGGAGCAGGAAGCATAGCGTCCATCCGGCCTGGCATTGCTGGGGCGGGAAGTGCTCAGGAACAGTGAGGAGTGCTGGTATCAGAGGTTGCCACCTGTTTATGGACGGCTTAGTGTGCTGGCTAAGGAGTCTGGGCTTCATCCCGCAAGTGACAGTGAGCCATAGAAAGCTGTCCATCAGAGGAGGACATGACTGGAACAGCTTGTTTAAAAAAAAAAAAAAAAAAAGACAACAACAACAACATCAAAAAACCAAACGGCAGGATTCCAGATGCCAGCCAGCACCAGAGCTTTGACATGCAGAAGATCGGGCTCTGCCAGCATGAAACGTTCTTGTGTAGTACCTTCCCTCCGTATGGACGGGTGCCCCCTGAGCCTGCTACCCACCCCAGCACTGAAGAGAATCACTCAGTTCTTTCCATCCCCCATCCCCCCCATTGGGAACCTTGAACATATCCCCTTTGTCCCTGAAGCCTAAGAGCCTCCTGGTGAAGCACAGAGGACTCTGGGAGACCAAGACACAGCAGCCCACCTCTTGGGCTCAAAGCCTGCCTCTGCTCTTCATGGACACTGCGACTTCGCACAAGGCCTTTGGGGGACCCAATTTCTTACCTAATAAGGGGCCACAATATTCCCAGCCGATTGGATTGGTGTGAAGAACACCAGACCACAGATCTGAAAGACCGACCTAGGTCGAAAGCTCTCAGGCAGAGCAGCCTGCACTGCCTGCTTGGTTCCACTCTCCCGGCTAGGCCTTCGCAGGGCTGTGGTTTCTGGGCGCACGATATGATGTGGCCTCATGGAATCGGGAGGCAAAGTGTCGGGGCAGGGGTACTCCAACGACACCTGTTCTCTCGGAGCCAATTACTAATTAATTCCCACGGAACGTTGCCACTGGAAACAAACTAATCTGGAGACAGAAGCAATTCCAACAACCCAGATATATAATTGAGATAATGTCTGCGCATAAATAACATCTGTGCGCAGCAGATGCCGGCACCTGGCTCGGAAGGAAAGAGGAAGACGGTGTCGTCTCCGGAGCAGTGGCTGGTGGCTTGGGTGTTTTTCTGTTGTTTTGTTACTGTTGATTCATGACATTGACCTTAGTCTCTTCCCCAGAGGGAATGGTGTTATTTGCTTTTTGTTAAGTGGAGCAAGGTTTCACTGAGCTCTTGCGTTATTGACTTAATTCATGCTGGGGGCTATATTTACCCCTTCCTGCTAAGAGCAAAGGGGTCGTCACCAGATCAGTCACTGGGGCCCCTCACATGCTCTGAGTCATCCCCTCACCTCTCTCCCTGTCCTCCTTAGAGACCACCTGTGTCTCTCTTGCTTGGATTTCTCTCAAGTCCTGCTGGTTAGAGATCCTGTCTGTGTAATCTCTTCCATGTGGTCTTTGGAGACAGGTATGTTTGTTTGGCCCTGGGAATTGAACACAGAACCTCCCACATGCTAGACAAGCACTCTACCACTGAATTACCTCCCCAGACGGAGAATTTTAAAATCTAAATGCAAACTTGGCTCGCCATGTTCACAAAGCAAAAGTGATCTGGTGCCTGCCTGTGATCCCAGAGGCTCAGGAGGCTGAGGCAGGAGGATCCCAAGTTCAAGGCCAGCCTCGAACTTAGGGAGAGCCTCAGGAATTTACTGGGCCCCTGTGTCAAAATTTAAAAGGGCTGGGGATGTAGCTTAGTACCACCAACCAAAAACAAAAACAAAAACAAACAAACAAAAGTAATGTGAGCAATTTCCCATTGACTTCCTCAAAAAATCTAGGTTTCTTGACTTACAAAGACATGCAGCCTGGCCCTGCTCTTCTGGCATCCCTCATGGGCTTAGAGTGGCTTGGTGACTCCGCACCTTCCCCTCTGCCAAGCCGCACCCTCCTGGGGCTGGGGGGTTCTCTGCCCCCAGATCCCTCTTTGCCTGAGGATTTGCCCTCTGAACTCGAGTCTGGGCATCAGTCTTGGGACCACCTCTGACCCCCAGGGGCTGGCTAAGGCTCCCACAGTTCGCCCTCTCAACCTCCTGGTGCACCCCCAGGTTCTGCTTAGCCATCTCTTGTAATCACCATTCCAAAGGCAGGGCATGGAAAGAGCAAAATACCAGAGGACTCATCCAAAGTCACAAGGGTAGCAGGAGTCGGGGCTGGGATTTGAACCCGGGGACTGACCACAGCGTGGAGATGCACCGCACACCCAGGTGCTCCAGGTGGTCTCCTACCGGCTCTGGGCCCTGAAAGTCTCCTGCAAGTCCTGGGGGCCCTTGCACTTGGTGGTTCCTTCAGGCCTGGTGCATCTTCCAGGCTGGGAATTCCCAGCGATGATCAGCCCACCTGAGGGACATTTGTCACCACGTGTCACCCAAGCCTCCCTGAGACCTGGGGAGCAATTAATAAGCTTGCGATGAGGCCCTGGTGGAGTCTGTTGTGTGAGTGGGCATCTCGGGACCAGTCCCCCCAGCCAGCTACCTCAGAACAGGTGGCCTGGCTCCGGGTTTTCTTGGAAGAGACTTTGGGTTTTGTTTCTGAAAGATCACGTTGAAGTGAATGGATCCAATATTTGCATAACCCCCTACCAGAGGAGATAGAGACCACATTGTAATTGGGTAAAAGCATGGTTATCATAGGCCTGTTCGCCTCACAAATATTGACACTCTCCGTGAGGAACGAAGTGTGAAGAAGGAAACGTTTTCCAAAAGGAAGGCAAGAGCAGCTTCTCTCCCGAAGGACCAGAACCCGCTTAGCCCTGGTGGACCAGGCCCGCAGAGCAGCTGGGGCCCAGCCGAGGACCAGCGCAGAGGCCTGTGTGGGGTGTCCGAGGACAGTGGCCCCAAAGGAAGCTTTCCCAAGGCCATCTTGGAGGCTCCCTCCTGCATCCTAACCCCAGGTCTTTGGGTGTAAATGAAATATTCTGGAATTCTCCTTACCGTTCATGGATATATTCAACCACACCAGTGCTGGGTGTGGGGCAGAGGCCCGGGCCGGGTGCAGGGCTGGCCTGCAGGTCTCTGTGGGAGGTGGCCGGTAGGAGGCCACCTTGAGGAGGAGGCTGAGCGTGACTTCCCTGTGACACACGTGGACACCACAGGGAAGGTCCTCAGGTACCTCCTCAAGAGGGGTCCCAGCTCGAATGCGGTGTCCTCCATGAGTGTATGGATACGTCCAAACGGACCCTGCTGTCATGGAGAACTGAACAGAACAAATCTTCAAAATCTCTGAAAAAAAGACATTAGGTGAACCAGGATTTTATATGTGCGCACGCGCACACACACATACACACACACACACACATTCCATCAATCAATCTCTCTACCATGGTACTGGGGAGTGAACCGGCTACTCCACCACAGAGCCATTTTCTTAATTTTTTAAAAATTGAGCATTATAATTAAACATAGTATTTGGGTTCATTTTGGCAGAATCATATGCACAGGGAGCTTGATTTCCATCCCATGCTCCTCCCCTTCTCTTCCTCCTCTACGGATCCTCCTTTTATTCCTTTATTGATTGGTACCAACAAAGGCCTCGCTAACGATGGTGGAGGCTGGCCTCCAACTTGAGGTCCTCCTGCCTCAGTTTTCTAAGTGGCTGGGAGTATGTGCCAGTGTATTTCTTTGTTTGCTTGTTTTCTGGTCAGGATGGGACTCAGGGCCTCACACGTGCTGGGTGAGCGCTTGGCCACCGAGCCATACCCCCAGTCCCCAGAGTCACCCATTGGTAATATTTTGCTATGTTTGCTTCCTCGTTATGTCTCTAAACTGTAGCCTCTGAATCATTTGAAAATATGTTAAAGACTTGGTGCCTTTTATCCTAATCAAAATCAGAAAATGTGCCGGGCACGGTAGCCACGCCTGTCATCCCAGCGCCTTGGGAGGCTGAGGCAGGAGGATCACCAGTTCAAAGCCAGCCTCAGCAACAGCAAGGCCCTAAGCAACTCAGTGAGACCCTGTCTCTAAATAAACTACAAAATGAGGCTGAGAATGGGGCTCAGTGGTCGAGTGCCCCTGAGTTCAATCCCCAGTACCTGTCCCCCGCAAAATAAGAAAATGTAGCATGAACGAACATGCGGTTTTCTAATCCAAAAGTAGGCAAACTTGGAGCCACGGGCCAGACCCAGCCCCACCCGTTTTTGTCTGTGACTTGTTTCGTTATGGCTTGTGAAGTAAGAAGGTTGAGTTACGTTTCTAAATGGTCACACTGAACTCGGTTTTATAGGTCTCCGTCTATTGCTCCTCCATTTGCTTCGGGCTCTGCCAGGCCTACAGTAATGAACCCCCCATCCTTGAAGAAGAGGCTTGCAGAGTCCCCATGGTGTCTGTGGGCGTGTCACATTCCCCCGTCGCCCCACCTACGTCTGGCTGCAAACCCTAACTCATGGGGGGAAGGTAAAAGCGCCCGCCCCATCCTTTGGGAAATCTCCTTCCCTGAAGGGACCCGTGCGTTGAGGGGGCGGGTGGCAAGCCAGATGCCAGTTTGAGAGCCTCTTGTCTCTGAGATCAAACCTTCCCCTCTTACCTGTCCAGGAGGGGGCGTGGCTCTTGCCTGGCACTGGTGAGGCCCTTGTCCCATCCCGGGCACCGCAAAACACAAAACAAAACAGACCTTTGTCACCCGCCCCTGCGGATCATTAGGTGAGCTCCCAGCACCCCCTCCCGGCCTCAGATCTCCGTCTGTCTGCCCGCTTCCACACGGGCGACCTGCTGGCATTGATGTCACCATGCGCGGGGCCTGGTGTGTGCACGCTCCCTGCGAGGGAGCCGGCCCGTCTTTGGTGAGGTCGGTGGGCCTCCGAGTCTTGGCGGGTTTGGTCACTGCACATCCAACGCCGCTCTGAACGATTTTTGCACGTGGCTTTCCAAGGGTTGGGGCACACGGGTGCGTTTCCGTAGGTCGTGTGGAATCTCTGGACCCCGGGACACGTTTTATCTGGCCTCAGCTGATTCTGCCCAGCAGTTTTCCAAGGTGCCGGTAGACACACTCTGGGAACGGACCCCCCGAGGGTCCCGCTGGCTCCGCATCCTGGCCCGGGTGGGGAGTTCCATCTTTGCAGCTTAGCCACTTGTAGGAGGTGCTGTGTATTTGGGGTTCTAGTTTGCATTTCCTGGATGAGTTTGGGGAGGCAGGACACCTTTACCAAAGCGTTTTGGCTACTCAGGTATCGACTTTTACCTGCTCAGGGTAAAAACGTGCTTATTCTTCTGCTGGGTCTTCTTTATTTTTCTTCGTCTTTTGGAGGACAGTTTGAACATAGGCTCTCTGCTAGTGTGGTGGCTCAGACATGAGGGGCGCCCCCAGAACGCGTGTGTGAGCCGGCGTGGGGATTCTCAGAGGCGGTGGGGCCGCCTTGGTGGATCAACCCACTGATGTGGCTTAACTGGGTGGAGATGGTGGTCAAGTTGGTGGTAAGTGGCGCTCTCTCTGCCTCCTGGCTACCTTGACACGAGCTGCCCGGAGCTGTGGCCCTGGCTGACCGTGGACTGAACCTCTGAAACTGAGCCCCAATCAACTCTTCCTCCCCTAAGTTGTCCTCGCCACGTCTTCTGGCCACAGCAAAGAAAAGCGGACTGGAATGGAGAGTTGGGTGTCTGGCCAGGAGGTTCACCCCCGGGTGGCTCACCGTGACGTCTTCCTAGGGACCTCATTTCTTGGAGGGAAGCCCTTGCTTCATCTAATGGGTCCATCTTAGTCATCTTAGAATCCAAGTTTGAAATCAGGGTTCGGACAGAGGGCGTCCTGCCAGCCGACCCTTCTGGGTAAGCGGGGGCGGTGGCCCCGTGTAGGGCAAGTCCAGGGCCCTACCGGGGGCTTAAGCTCAGCCCTGGGACCTGATGTCACTTTGCTGCCTGTCAGTCAACCTTAAAGCCCTCCCATCTCTGGGGATCCAGAGCTTTCTTCCATAACGTGAGGGGGTTTGAGCCCCGGGGGCGGCTTCTAGCTTGTGTTGGTGGCTCTGTTTACTCTTCTTTCAGCCAAGCTCTCCGACCTCAGGGAGTCTCCTTGGAACAACTTCCGCCCTGACGTTGCCCGGCCGAGGTTGGCCCAGCTCTGGGCATCTGGGGTTTGGTGGACGGGGCTCTGGTCTCATCCCATCCGGTCATTTCCGCCTGTGGGCAGGTCCTGCCTGCTTGTCCCCTGGAGTGACTCTCTGGACACTGCCTGGTGCTGGGGTCAAGGCAGTGCACAGGGAAGCTGGGGGGACATGCCTGACAGCAGAGTCCCTCCCAGAGGGCTTTTAGGGGACACATAGACAGCACAGGACCGTGGGCCCTCTCAGGGTGCAGACTCCAGAAATCCCAGGTGGCCAAGGTAGGTTCACTGATGTTGCCGATCATAGTGATTTTTTTTTTTTTTAAACTCCAAAGAAAATGGGAAAAATAAATATTCAGGGTGAGTTTGAATATATCAACAAACGGTAGTCCCCTTGCAGAGTGGAAGGAAAATTCCAGAATATTTCATTTATGCCCAAATAGTTTGGGATCAGGGATGCAGGAGGGAGCCCCCATCATGGCCTGGGGGAATCTTCCTTTGGGACCGCCGTCCTCGGACATCGTTCCCACAGTCCTCGGGGGACCCAGGCTGACGGGTTTACTCTGTTTGCATTTAAAGCTGTGGTTTTATAGGGTCGGGCCATCTGCAGCCTCAGCTCTGGGTGGTTCCATTTAAGGAAAACCTTCCTGTGACTGTTGATTCTTCTGAGGGCCCCGAGGTAACGTGGAGGATTAGCCGGCCACAGACCCGCCTCTTAGCCAGAACGCTGTCTCCTCGTGGCATTTGCGATGTGGTTATTTTAAATCCCCTGAGTTGTTCACGAGACCTAGAAACCCAGACTCTTTGGGCTCTGCTTAAATATCCGTGTTTCCTTTCCCAGACTCTTTCCTTAGGTCTGGCCTCTTCCTGTAGAGGCCAGGAAGCCCAAAGCAAACATTTTACCCAGGTATTTAAAGCGGGCAGATGGCTTCGCATAGGAGAAAGATGCTATTCATCAGTTTGCAGTCGGCGTATATGTGACAGGAATCTCAATCATGCTAAATGGAAAGGAGGCGGGTGTGCGGAGACAGTGTCTGGGACGGGCTGGGCTCCAGAGGCCTGTGTGCCCAGAGATGGCCTGGGAACAGCAGGGGTCTAGAGCCTCACTGGCTGGAATCAGGACTCAGGCAAATCACTTCCGATTGCAGTTTCCTTGTTTATAAAAAGATGAGGACTGGTTTCTTCCTTGCAGGGCTATTATGGGCTATAGCAATATGAGCATCAAGGGGCCCACTGGCTGCAGCCGTCCATAACTGTAACTGCGGAGGCTGAGGCTGGAGGACCACAAATTCGAGGCCAGCCTCAGCAACTTAGCAAAGCCCTGTCTCACAAATAAGAATAAAAAGGGCTGGGTTTTATCTCAGTGGTATAGCACCCGCCTGGGTATGAAAAACAAAAGCAAAAAGCACACACAGCCTGACACAGTGAGTGTTGAAATCTCTGTCCCTCTTTCCCCCACGTAGGAATTGGGAATGGGGACCATTGGCCCCGCTGTGGGTAGGGATCTGTTTGCAAAATAGGTAAACCATAAATGATCGCTTCTCTATCTCTAAGTTTCAGATAGAATTACTTTGATCTGACTTTTTGGGAGGTGGGTACTGGGGATTGAATTCAGGGGCCCTTAGCCACTGAGCCACATCCTTAGCCCTATTCTGTATGTTATTTAGAGGCAGGGTCTCACTGAGTTGCTTTGGGCCTCACTTTTTGCTGAGAACTCACGGTTCTCCTGCCTCAGCCTCCCGAGGCACTGGGATTACAGGTGTGTGCCACCACTCCTGGCTAGATCTGAGTTTTGGCAGACTAGCACCAACACCGTCACCAGAGGATTTGAGCCCTCACTGTCGGCCACTGTGTGGACAGTCCTTCCTTTACATGGCTCACTCTTCCTCTGCCTGGATCCTGGGTTCTAGCAACCTAGTTCAAACTGATTTGAGTAGAAAAGGGGTCATTATTGGCAGAAATATCAGAAAATCTTGGAGGCTAAGGTTGCCTTCAGGCTTGGCTGGATCTAGCTGTTCCAACCATGTCATGAAAAATGTGTCTCTGGCCACCTCTTTGCTCAATCCATCAATGCCAGTTTGTATTCGGAGCAGGCTCTTCCTTCTTGGTGGCAAGGGAACCCATGGACTCCCCAGCCTTTCTTCCTGCTTTAGAAGGAGAAAGCTTTGCTTCCATAGTCCCGGCAAAAACCCAGTGTTGACCATGATACTACCCAGACCCAACCACCATGGCCAACAGGAGGGACGCTCTGATTGGCTAGGCCGGCTCACATGCCCTTCTCTGGGTGTGGCCTGGGGTCAGAGGACAGAATCATGCAGATGTTTGGGGGATGGACAGTCCTCACCAGGAAGGTGGGTGGGCAGAGCCACGGAACCAGAGTCCCCAGCAGGGCATCTACTGATGCCCCACTGTTTCAGAGGGAGCGTTGGTGGAAAGGCTCAGTGGGGAGCCTGGTGGCCGGAATGCCTGGGGTCGTTTCCTAGTTTGGTCACTTATTTGGGTCCAGGGCAGTGCCTGGTGCAAAGTTAGAGCTCTTCCTCACAATCCGTGTGCTTGGCAGCCCCCAACTTGTGCAGTGCACAACTGATACAACTGTACTTGGCAGTTCTGCTCAATGAACGTAAACCATTTTCTCAGCCATTTTGTGGATGGGGAAAACCAAAGCTCAGAGGGGCTGAGAAACCTACTCAAATTGACTCATCGAGAGAGGGCTAGGGGTGGAACCAAATTCTGCTTGACCTCTGGGTTGTTCCTAGTCTTCATTCAAAGGTATCCAAAGTCTTTGATATCCCACGTCCCCCCTCATGGTAGAAGAGGAGGCCACGTTGAAGGAAGGCAGTGTAACCTCTCTGCCTTTGATGCCGGACGGCACTCTTCTCATCTTGCCCTGTGGACTCCAGGCTGCCAGGACCTCCGTCGCCTCCCAGGACCACGGCAGAGTCAGGGCCCGGCCATGTGCCTCCTGCCTAAGCTTAGCCACGCTTAGTGGAGGCTGAGACCTGGAAGGCTGTTCTCCTCGAACAGAACTGGAAGTGGGCACCGTGCCCACTGAAGGGGTGGGCGGGCCCCTGTCTTGAGGGACCAGGATGTCGCCAAGCTGGTCCCCACGGCTGCCTTTCAGAACCGAAGCAGATCTGGGTGAGACTCGCTCATTTCACGAGCGACCTTACAAGGACGCACCTGTAAGGGGGACTCCTGCAGCTGCTGAAGGTGTCGGGGCTTCGTACCCACACGCCTGGGCCCCTGTTGTGCTAATTTCACAAAATGCAAACTTTGGAAGAGGAGGAGAAACCCTGGACCCTGAGGGACCTGGGAGCGTTGGGGCCCCTGGGGTCCCGCCCCCGCTGCCTGGTGGGAGGCAGGTCAGCTTGGGGTCTCCCTCCCGCCTAGGCCTCTGCGTCCTGCGTCAGGATGTTCCCTGTGGGCCCAGAGGCCTGGCTCCTGGGTCGTGAGGGGGACTCAGAGCCGACAGGTGTACTGTGTCAGCTGTCACCTGGTCTGGATGACAGGCAGGCTGCCAGGGGGTGGGCAGGGACCTGGGGCCCCTTCCTGAGAGCCCCTGCCCATGGCCGTTCTGTTCCTCTGTTCCCTGGAGGTGGCTCCTCCCAGGAACTGCGCTTCTCAGCGCAGCGTCCAGCCAGCGTCACGGCCACCGAGGACCTGATCCCAGCCCTCCGGACCAACTGGCCACCCGACTTCATAAAGCCGCCAAATAGCCTCCCTGTGGAAATAACGTACAGGAAGTTGCTGTCACCCAGGCCACCGTAGTGGAGCCCCAGCCTCAGCCTGTGTCTCTTCCCGCTCCCCAGACTGAAAGCTCGGCACGAAGGCGGCTTCTGAGCCGCAGCCGGGAGCAGCCTGGCGGAGACTGTGGGCCCGGAGGCTCTGCTCTTGCCCGTGCAGATTCTTCAAAATCCAGATGTGCTTGACGTGGCTGCCCCTGGGGTCAGGGACCACCCTCCACTCATCCCAGCTGACCAGGAGCTTAGGATGGTGCCCTAAGGGGGTCAGTGTGTCCCGGTCAGCGTGTGGGACCTCAGCTGCTCCATCCTGTTCGTCTCTACCTGGGGAGCAGCCCTCGCTTCTCTGGGGCCTCGGTAACAAGGACGGCAGCAGCAACTGCCAGGGACTCCAGCACGCCAGGCACGGCCAGGCACCGGGCACGCACACGCACATCTGTCCTGTGCAGACCCCATGATGTAACCAGCCCATTTTCCAGAGGAGGAAGGCAAGGCCAGCAAGCTCATGGGACGTGCTGGAACTGGTGGTCTGGCTCCTTCTTCCTCTCCCCTCTGCGATGTGCTCCTTGGTGTCTGGAAGGTTCCTGAAGAGGAGGCCTGAGCCGGCTCCTTCTACAGACCCCGCCTGGTCCAGACCCCGGGGCGCCTGAGCAGCTTCCCCACTGAGCCGCCTGCTGTCCGGCAGCTGAGCCCTGCGGAGACTCGGGTCCATCCGGCCCGCGGGGCTCGGCTGTGTGACGGGTGAGGCACTTCCCTGCCGGGGGCCTCGGTTTCCTGGACTACCGGGAGGGGTCCCCGTGAGGGCTTTCTCCTGGGGTGCAGCTTTAATGAAGCAGGACAGGGAAAGCAGTGCCTGAGAGCCGTCCCCAAGCCGCGGCGGCAGGTGGGGCTGTGAGTGGCCAGCTCTGCGGGCCAAGCCGACCCGTCTGCAGCGCAGCCCAAGCTCGGACAGGGACCAGCTGCTGTTCGCCGGCCCCCAGCCCCCGCGTGCTCCCGGGGGGACGGCGAAGGAAGGAGCTTCTCTGGATCCTGCACTCTAGACCACCCGTGAGCTGGGGTAGGCGCAGCGGCTCTGGTGCCCAGCGGCTCCGAGGATGGCGGGATCGCGCAGAGGGATCCCGCTAGTGCGCGGCGTCATTTCCCAGGATGGCCCATCTGCTGCCGCCTGCCTGGCTGCAATCCTTCCATTTCTTTCCGGCTCCCCCGCTGCCACCCTGGTAGGGGCACCTCCACGGTCTCCTTGCTGGAGGACCATGGCAGCATCCGAATGGGGTGCCCTGGTTCCCCTCGTGTCCCACTAAAGCCCACAGCCAGCAGAGAGAGGCTGGGCCATCTACCTCCTTAGACACCCTCAACGACTTCGTTATAGACAAGTAACATCTGAGCCTTCCGGCTCTGTCCACATGCCTCCCCAGCGTGACCCCTGCCTAGTCTCCTCTGCACCCTCCTCTCTGCTCTCTGTAGAGCTGTCTGGTCCCACTGGCAATCTCTCTATTTCTCAAGGCTCCATTTGTTCCTTGTCCTGCCTCAGGGCCTTTGCACCGGCTGTTGCCCCATCAGGGCGCTGTTCTCTGCCTCCTTTAGGTCTCAGCTTAAAGGCTTTTCCTGACAGAGGTCGCGACTCCAGGAGGGGCTGGCTCTGCCCACCTGCCTGCAGGGGAGCCTCTCTTCCCACTCGCCAGGCCCACCATCTGCCAGGAGTCTCCTGCTGGAAGACATTTCCTGTGTCGATTATGCTCTAACAATGCTCATTACCTCCCTTGCGCGACATCATTTTTCTCAGTCTCTCTCCATCCCCCTGTCACTGAGGGAAATGAGCCGCCACGTCTGCACTGTCCCTACTACAGGAACGCACTGTCGTCCCAGCCTTGACAAGGTAATGGCTGTCTGCGCTCCTGACATTGGGAGGGCTGGACCCAGAGGTGCAGCTTCTGGAAGTCTCCGGAGCAGGGCGGGGCTCAGCCTTGGGGAGCCGGCTCCAGGCCCCAGCGCCCGCTCCTCATCTGGAAATGGGGGGTATTTGCAATGCGCCCCTCACGCTGAAGCCTTTAGCATGGTAACTCTGACACCTGGGCTGAGCTCTGGGCCTTCACAGGAAGACACTGTGGTTTGGAAGGAGAGGAACATGTTCCCAGGCGGGCTCCACCATGGGGTCCCTTCTTGCTTGGCCAGCTGTGCTTGGCACAGCCTCTGCTGTGACTCAGGTGCTCCCTTATACAGGTCAGGGGGCCCCTCACCCAGTGGCCTCCGGGATCAGAGATCAGCCTGCCCCTGCAGCAGGACTCTGTATGGCCTTCCCCTCTTACCGCCGACCTTAATGTCATAATCCTTTTAGAGACAGTATGCTATTCTGGGAAACATTCGTCTCATCTCTGTTCCTAAGAGCTGTGTGACTGTGGGCAAACCACCGCCCCTCTCTGAGCCCCAAGTGTCTTCCTTCGGTGATTTCTAAGCGTGTTTTCTGTTGGAAGATTCTGGAGTTCAGGAGTCAGTTGCAGACTGGATTTAGGGTTTGTGTGCAAATAGGAGTTTCTCCACCCGAACACATCTGACACCTGAGATGGGTCATTGTACCTGTCCACTGGCCCTGCTTGGCTAGATTGGGAGGCCTACTGTGTGCAGCTGGGCACAGGGATGAGAAAGAAAAGGGCGAGAGAGAATGCCTCTCAGTCAAGGGCTCTTAGCCCGTGGCGCCTAGTGGGGCTGGAAACCTGCATGGGTGCTTCTGTGCCGGGTATCTGCTTTGAAGAAGTTTAGGGACGCCCTTTTAATCCTGAACCCTGGGGAACACTTGCCCTGGGCAGGTTCCCACTGACCTCAGGCACCTCCTCCAGGAAGCCTCCCCTGATTCTCACCCTCTTCCCCACTATCCCGTGCCTCCTCCCTGTGTTCCCAAGGGGTGGCCATTGCCTGCCCCTGCCTGCCCCCCACAGGAAGGGCAGGGGCCGGCTGGTGACATGCCTGGCTCTGCGTGTGGGTCTGCTGAGTGCGGCCCCTGGCACTGCAGCGGGGTGTGCCCGTGACCTTGAGCGTGCTCCCAGCCTGGGTGCCTCCAAAGCAGGCATGCGTTTCCCCCAGCTGCATGTTGATGAGCAGGCGTGAAGCCCCTGGGTTGCCTGTGCATTGTCCTGCTGCCCAGAGGGCCTGGGCTGCACGCTGGAGGGCCGGACCCTCAAGGGGCATCCTTTTGAGGGGCCCCTCTCTCTCCCTCTCCACCCCCTGCCTGGTCCAGCTGGAGCAGAGCGAGGCCAAGTGTGAGGATGCCTTGAAGACCCAGAAGGCACTGACCACGGACCTGGAGAACATGCACAGTGAGCTGGAGAACATGACCCGGAGCAAGAGCCTGGTACTGTCCCTTCCTGCAGCTGTGGAGACCCGGGCCGCAGAGGCCTCTGGGAGCCAGTGTGGGCCTGCTGGGTGCTCAGCTCCATAAGAGGGACAGGGCACTTACTGTGGACCTATTGGGTGCCACTTTGGAGGAACAGGCATTCATTGTAGACCCACTGGGTGCTCAGTGCCCCTTATTGTGGACCTACAAGGTGCCCAGCACTCTGTGCAGGCATCCTAGTGTGCACAGCACATCATCAAGGCTAAGGCATCTATGAGGGCCAACTGTGTGCTCTCATCTGCAAAGGTAGGCAGAGAAACCTGTTGTGGACCTACTGTGTGCTCAGTGCTATCAGGGTGCATCCAATATGAACCTGTTGTTGGCTCAGTGCCCTGAGTGGGAGCACAGCTGTTTCTTGTGTGCCAGTGATGTTCTGGCACCAGGAGTGGTTTGTAGCCCTACTGTGTGCTTACCACCATGAGGGAACTAGGTCCTTATGGTGTGCTATTATGTGTTTTCCTATAAGTGGAGGCCAGGACATCTCTCACTACTGTAAAAAGAGCCATTTATTATGCACCTACTGTGTGCTCACCACTGAGTGGGGACAAATGAGCATATGCTGTGGGCCTAGACTATTGTTGAAATTTGGGTGTGCGTTTCCAAATGCCCTGCCTATACAGGGGTATACAGGGTTAATTTAAATTTACACTCAATGTGTAAACCCCTCATGTTTAGGTAGAGCTGGAGATGTATAGGCAAAAGTTTATCTCATGGTCCCAGTTGATTCTTTTGCCATATATATATATATATATATATATATACACACACACACACACATATATTTCTTTCACTAAATTAAGAACTTGCCCACACACACATGCACATACACGGGGATGTGCTTACACGCTCACATACAAAATCACCAGACACACATACCAAATGACTGTCCCCGTAGGGAAAACATGCAATCACATTTATCCATCTACCTAACAGACATTTATTGAGCACCGACTGTCTCTGTCAGGCCTGGTGCTTAGTGCAGGAGATGCACCTGTGCACAGAGCCACGTCCCTATTCTCAGGGAGATCACAGGTAGCACTTAGGCACGTGTGCAATCTTATTGAAAACATGCGTGCAGATTCCCGGTGGGGGGGTGCACAGACCTCGACCCATTTACAGGTGCTTGCCGTGTGCACGTGCGCGCGCGCGCGCGCACACACACACACACACACACACACGGCCCTGGCACCATGCATTGGCACCCACTTCCACAGGTGAGTGACCCTCGCCTGGCGCACCCGCGGGCGAGCAGGCTCCGCCCCTCAGGCTCCGCCCCTCCCCTCACCCGGCTCTTGGCCTGCCCCCTGCCAGGTGGATGAGCAGCTGTACCGGCTGCAGTTCGAGAAGGCGGACCTCCTGAAGCGCATCGACGAGGACCAGGACGACCTCAACGAGCTCATGCAGAAGCACAAGGACCTCATCGCTCAGGTAGACGACGGGCTTTCGTGGGCCGGCTGGAGGGGCACGTTGACAAGGTTCTGTGGTTGCACCACTTCCTAGTCTTAGGATCTCGGGGGAATAAATACCGAAAGGATAGGAAGACTTGAGACCGTCACCTCTGAATAGCGTGTGCACCCCTGGAGGACCTTGCCTCCAAGAACAGTCTATTTACACATCTGCCTGCCCATCCACCTGCCCACTCACCAGCCATCTGTCCATCCATCCATCCATCCATCCATCCACCCTGTTTTAGTCAGCTTTTTCACTGCTGTGATTAAAAGGCCTGACAAAACCAATTTTAGAGGAGGAAAAGTTTATTGGAGGGCTCACGGTTTCAAAGGTCTCAGTCCATAGAAGCCAGCTCCATTCCTCAGGGCCTGAGGTGAGGCAGAACATCATGGCGGAAGAGTGTGGCAGAGGGAAGCAGCTTACATCACAGAGATCAGAGGCAGAGAGAGACTCCACTCGCCAGATACAAATATATACCCCAAAGTCACACGCCCCACTGCCCACCTCTTCCAGCCGCACCCTGCTTGCCTTCAGTTACCACTCAGATAATCCCATCAGGGATTAATCCACTGACTGGGTTAAGGCTCCCACGACCCAATCATGTCTCCTCTACACCTTCTTGCATTTCTCATATGTGAGCTATTGAGGGACACCTCACATCCAAACCATAACACACCCATTCTGTCATCTACATACCCTTCTATCCCTCCATCTACCCACCCACCCATCCATCCACCCATCCACCTACCTAATCATCCATCCATCCATCCATCCATCCATCCACCCACCCATCCACCCACCTAATCATCCATCTATCCAGTGAGTTCTGGAATGTGGCATAGGTAAGATTAGCAGGGCCAGGAGGGGAGGGCCAGGTGAGACTCTCAGAGCCTGTGATATTTGGGCTTTATTTGGGGGATGATGAAAACCATTGGCAAACATTTTAGGGGCAAGTGCAATTGGAGAGGACCAGATAGGTTGTCACCCACAATGGGTCAGCTCCATAAGGAAGGGCTGTGTTCTGCCTTGCTCAACCTTGCATCCAGCTGAGAAGAGTGCCTGACATGCATAAGTTAAATAAAAAGCCCCGTATGAATGACAGTTGCTGTCCAGGAGAAAGGCCGCCATGGCTTGCTCTAGGCAGGCGGGGTGGTGAGGAGATGGACTCAGGAGCCACTTAGGAGACACGGTGGCAGCAGGGAGCAACACCGGGCTTGGGGTGGAGCTGTGGTGTGGGGAGGAACCCCCTGCAGATTCTCTGATCTGGGAAACCAGAGAGCGCCTTCTCCCAGAGCAGTGGGTGTCCTGCTCACAGGGTTCCTCCAGAGGAGACCTGGGGAGAGCACTGGCCAAGTTCAAGTGCATCCTGTAGGGATTCGATCTGAGGGGATCTCTGCTGAACAGGAATCGGACTAATGAAAATGCCTGCACACACCTGTCATCCCAGTGGCTCAGGAGGCTGAGGCAGGAGGATCACAAGTTCAAAGCCAGCCTCAGCAACAGCAAGGCCCTAAACAACTCAGCAAGACCCTGTCTCTAAATAAAGTACAAAATAGGGCTGGGGAGGTGGCTCCGTGGTTGAGTGCCCCTGAGTTCAATCCCCAGGACCCACCCCCCCAGAAAAAAGTACTCAGTGCTATCTCCAAGAGTATAACGACCGCCACAAAAGAGCCCACGACATCCTCTGTGTTGGTGAATCACTCATTTTTGTCTAAAATGCAAGCTTATTTGTTCAATTTCAAGAGCAGTTTGTGTATATATGCCCATTACAAATAATTTAGATAATAAATGTACATTATTACATAAGCAGTGAAGAGGCCATCTTAGCCTCAGGAATTCCTCTCCTTGGAGATATAAGCTCTGTCATGGGCTCTGTCCTTTTAAAGGATCTTTATTCTCCACCACCCCAGAGTGACCAGATCTCTGAGGGTCCAAAGAGACACTATCGCCCCATTTTACAGATGAGGAGACAGAGGTGCAGAGAGGTTCCTTGGCTTGCCAAGGCCAGTGTCCGGGTCTAACATCCCCGTTACCTGACACTCCTCCCTGAGAATCCTCAGGCCATGGCCAGCTCACTTCCGTCTGGGCTCTCCAGGCAAATCATCAAGTGCTGGACAGTTGACCAAAGCTAGGACTGAGATAACTGGGGGACTCAGTGAACACCCAGATGAAGGATGCTGGGGAGGATGTGAGAGGTGACTTTGGGGCAATGGCTACAGAAGCTCCGAGAGATGGGGACGTCTGGGGTGGGGAGAGGGATTCTCAGGGGTAGGCTCCAGAAAACCCCATGGTCTCGTGGCCACATTTTAATTTTTGTCTCACCAGTCTGCTGCTGACATTGGTCAGATCCAAGAACTACAGCAAGAACTGGAGGAAGCCAAGAAGGAAAAGCACAAGCTTCAAGAGCAGGTATGTGACCAGAGCCGCCATATTGGGGCAGGAAGGGGAGGGTCCCGTGGGCCCTCAGCTTCACCTCCTGTCAGTCATTCATTGATTCATGGATGGGTTCATTCACTCACTCACCCCAGTTATCTGCCAGGTGAATTGAGAACAATCCTGGTAGACAGACAGACAGACACGTGCTCACACTCAGTCTTGCCTGTGTCTATGCCTTTTCTGAAGATGATCATCAGATATTCAGTACAGGATCCTGTCCCTCTGAGAAATGGCTCCACAGGAAAGGGGTTGGTCAGTATAAGACAGGATCGTGACCCTTTTTGGTCCCTGTAAAGCCCCCTGCTCTCCATCATTACCTGGTGGCCTGCTATCTACAAAATTTTCAAAGTCCTTCCAGAACTATTGCATGTGCCTGCTTAGAGTGATTGTCAGAGTGACCAGGTCTCAGGCAAATGTCCCTGGGCACTAAGTAGCAACAAGCATGACAAAAACTGTAGCTGTACTAGCCACTCAGGGACTTACTAAACGCATCCTGAGTCCTCACGGTGAAGATGAAGAGACTGAGGTTCAGGGAAGGGCACTGAATTGTCCAGGTTCACCCATCTGGAAAGTGGCAGGGCCAGTCTTTCGATGCTGAAGCTTGTTGCTTGTGGACTAGTTTTACTCCTTTATTAAGGCAGGGGAGGAGGTAAAAGAGGTACTGATCAAAAGTCTTGTTTGGGATTCTGAAGATATAGGAAGCATCTCCTCCCAGCACCTGATGCCCAGTGACAATCCAACAGGGTCCTCTGATTGGGACCTGGCAGTTCTGACTTGTATGGTCATTCCCCATGTGGCACTTGAGTGAAGAAGGACGCGGGCCCTGGGGCTGGGACCTACCTGTACCTGTGTCCTGGGGCTCAGGGCCAACAGGTGGCCAATGGACCCCTCTGTATGCTTCAGCTGCAGGTGGCAGAGATGCGCATCCAGTACCTAGAACAGTCCACGGTGGACAGAGGCATCGTCAGCAGACAGGAGGCAGTCATCTGCGACCTGGAGAACAAGACGGAGTTTCAGAAAGTGCAGATTAAGAGATTCGAGGTACTTAGCGACACGCAGACGCTGCTTGGGCCTGGATTACTGTGACCTTCACCCGCCCGACTAGCTGCTCATGAGCCCTCGTCAGGACAGACATCGCTGATCCGTCTCCCACTCCTTTCCTCCCTCCCTTTGCTTCCTTCCTTCTGTTGCTCATTCCTACAAATGACTGTCCATGCATGCATCCATCTCTAACCATCTCTGTTCATCTCCATCCGTCATCATGGGTCCATCACCCACCTCCATCATCTGGTCCATCCGTCCATCCTCATGGTCTATCCATCCATCCATCATCTCCATCCACCTTCATTGTCCACCCATCCATCTCCCCACCATTTGTTCTTCCTCCTTACACCCTCCACTCTTTCTTCTCTTTTATTCAGACTTAGACTCCTCTGTCCACCCACCCTTTTATTCATTGATTCCGTTCCTCCCAACCCACCTACCTACTCATCCACTTACGAGCCCAACACTCGTTTTGAACAGAAATTTATGTCCCACCCAGTGAGTGCTCAGTCCTGTGTTAGGTGCACAGGAGATGGATGTATGAAGCACAGAGCTTTATAGGCGATGCACACAATGACCTGCACCTGGGGAGGAGGCTGTGGGGTTTAGAGAACGAGAGTCTTTTCACAGCTGAAGAATCAGGGAGACTTCCAGGAGGACATGGCATTAACGCTGGACCTTGAAATGCAGGCAAATACGTGATGGTCTGGGATGGGGCTCAATGACTACATTCAGGTTGCCCTCGAGCTGACAGCTCAGGTGTGTGTTTGCCCTCTAGAGTAAAGGGAGGGGAAGGATAATTGATAATTAGAAGGGGAGAAGGACAGATGGACCAAGGATGGTGGATGCACATGAACAGAAATAGATGGAAATGGATGGATAAATGAATAGCTCTGTAGGCCAAGGACGCAGAACACTTTCAGAGGATATCACTATTGTGAAAATGCTCTCATATCAGCCAGTCTGCTTGTGCAACCCTGCGGGGCAGGTAGGATAGGCCTCCTCCAATGAGGGAGAAGAGGATCCCAGAAAGAGCAAGTGACCAGGAGAGTCCGGGAGGCGTGGGTGGACTGCTGACCTTCGCTCCACCCTGGGTCCCACCTGAACCTCTCGTGGCTGGCTGGCTTCCCCGTTTCAGCACAGAGAGTCTCCACGGTGGCCAGCTGCACTTCTCATTCTGAAACATTTCCTCCCAACACCCCAGGGGAATTTGGTCTCTAATAAGGCTGCCGAGGATGGAGAACAGAGAGACATTTTTCTTGGCCTTGACCCTCGGTGGCTCATTCTCCAAATGGCTCAAGGGATCCCTCAAGGCACGATTGTCTCTGCGGATCACCATGAAACTTGGATTGGCTGGATGTTAAAGGATGACATGCCCATGTTAGACTCTTTTTTTCGTTCACATATAGTCAAGTAATAGCAGCAAAGAAAGAACACAATGGTAAAACAGTGTCCCATCGGGGGCTTCTGGCTCCAAGCTCACCCCCTCCCCCACCATCTCTATTTGGATTGAGTAGAACCCCAGGTCCTTGCTGCAGAGAGATGGGGGACCCCTCTTCCCCCTTCCATCCCTAGCTATTCTTTGAAAATGCTGCTAAACTCCCTTTCAAAGATGAGAAGCTGAATGGCGAAGCTTTCCTTCAGGCTGTTATTTTGTGTCTGCTCTGAAGCCTGCTTCTCCCCACGCCCATCTGAGGCTTTGGAGAAGGGGCGCAGGGCGCTCAGCAGGGGTTTGCAATATTCATGCGGGGGCCCTGCTAATGTCAACATGGAGTGTTCGCCATCAGGATCGATTGGTTCCAGGCTTGTTGGCCGCCTAATGAATTCTGCCCAACAGCTTCTGGATTTGTTTTCTGTAGCACTTTGTAATGCCCAAAGCACTTCTCTCTCGATTGTTTTATTTTCTTCTCTGGGAGTTTTGTCCCCAGAAATGTAAAAATATCATAGTATTAGAGCTGAGACTCATCAAAGACGACCTGATCAAAGGCCCTCGTTTTAGAAATCCAGAAACCAAAACCCACATGTCAGAAGGGATTTGGGCCCTCAGCATGGTTCTCTCCCCAAAGCATCAGCTCGACTCCCAGACAAGGGGCTGCCATAACCGTCAGCCTTTATCAACTTTCTCAACCCTTATCCAGAACATCCTCTGTGCCAGGCACTGATCTAAGCCTTCTTCACTTGGTGAGTTGGATCCTGGCAGTGTCCCTGCGACACAGAAAAAATCGTCATCATAATCTCTCAGAGAGGTTCAATAACCTGCCCAAGGTCACACAGCCCAGAAGAGGTAGCAGTGGGATTAAACCCAGGACATCACGAGTGTCACTGCCTCTCAGAATAGCAGTTACCATTTTCTCTATTTTCAAAGTAAAGTCTTCATTTTTGACCCTGAAATCGGGACTCTTGACCTAGTGACTTTATGCAGACACTCAGATTCACTAAAGGATTCTGTTTCTGGAAGCCCCTGTTCCATGACCCACACCTCTCACTCCAAGCAGGGAATGTGCTTTCTGCCCTTGCCTCCCAGGTCCTGGTGATCCGACTTCGGGACAGCCTGATCAAGATGGGCGAGGAGATGTCGCGGGCCCAGGAGTCAGAGTCCCAGCAGCGGGAGAGCAGCCAGTACTACCAGCGGCGCCTGGAAGAGTTGAAGGCAGATATGGAGGAGCTGGCGCAGCGAGAGGTAGAGGCCAGCAGGAGGTGCATGGAGCTGGTGAGTCCTTCCCCCGCGCTGGCCCTTCTGCGATGGAGCGTTTGGGTTTGTCTGGAGCTCTCCTTTTGTAGTATAGGGAAGGCGTCCTTCGTGGGAGACCAGAGGGCTTGCTTCTCGGACCTCTGGGGTAGGCTTGGAAAAACCAGAGGGGATGGGCTGGGAGACGATGCTGCCATTGGCTGCTTGCCCTGTGGGTGGGGCCAAAGCGGACCAATGGCATTCACGGCTGCTGGATGGCCCCGAAGCGCAGGGCTCGCTCAGACCCAATGGTGAGCAGGGCAGCCTCACGTACGGAGAGTGGAACCTGTGCGTTTTAAATGTCTGTCTTTTGCTGTCATCCGTCCTATCTTGTAATTCTCACAGCCACCCCTTAAAGTCAGAATTTACACTCCCATTTTACAGATGAGGAAACAGGCTTCACGGAGGTGAGATGAGTAGTCTCAGGTCACATCTAGCAAATATGAAGTTATTTCTGAGCTATTAACAGTAAGATATGAAATTAACAATAATGATAAAAAGCCATCATGTATTAAGCATCTGCTGTATGCCAGGCTCCGGGTAAAACATTCCTCGTCCAAATCCTCCTATCAGAACTGTAAAGTAGGTGCTTTTTCCATTATAAAGACTGGTAAACTGAGGCATAGGGACATCAACTTGCCAAAGGGAAGCTCCGAGGGGTGTGTTCACTTGCTCACCGTGACAGGTGAACACGGATTTAAACCCAGCTCTGTGGTCTATGATTTTAGCCACTAAGTCATGCTTTGACCTCAGTGTGATCCAAAGAACATTTTAAGATATGTTCCCTGCCTGGTGGGAAGTTTGTCCGGAACTCAGGGTGCTGTTATAAAAACGGGAATCCCAGACCGTCTGAGTGTCTGCTCTGTCTTTTCCCTTCGAGGACAGACAGCTCCAGGACACCTTATTTACGATTCTTGTGATGTGCAGGGGGCGTGGGGGAGGGGGACCTGGCATCCCCGGAGCTGTCACCAACACACCTGTGACATCCTCAGTGTTGGTCCAGAGGTCTCCAAAGTGCTGTCATCACCGCAGGAACTTGTCCTTTTACCGCAGATGTATTTCTTGGGTCACTGTCCCCCACAGCCAGTCGTGCCCTTCAGCTTGCCCCTTGCAAACCAGCTGCCTGGCTTTTGTTGGCCTGGGGGTGGGGACGGGCAAGGTGCTGTGTGGAGACTGAGTTTCCAGAGTCCAGGCTCCTGACTGGCAGTTCCTGCACCGCCCTGGCCCTGGGAGAGAGAGAGTCTCTTTCCTCCAATGGACAGGATAACTTCCTCATTAATGGCCCTGCTTCAGACGCAGCCAGTGCCCCCCACCAGCTGCGGCAGGAGGAGAGAAGAGCCAGCCTCTCTCCTCTGATGTCTTCTTTAACGAGCCAGACATGCGGGCACGGCCAGATCAGATGGTGGTTTTCTTTCCCTGTCCCCTGGCGCTCTTTTCCTCTTTCTTCCCTCCCTTCCTCCAGCCCTCTCTCCATCGTCCTTTCTCGCTCTCCTTCCCCGTCACCCTGCCTGGGACCATATTCAGATCTTTAAAGCCCCCTAAAATACCAAGACGATTATGCAGGCGCACCCCTTGGACATGCTGCCGTTTGGCTCCAGACCACTGTGATATCCTGAATATCGCAAAGAAGTCACATAACATTTTGGTTTCTCGGTGCAGCTGAGTTCCATTTGCACTAGGCCAACAGTAGGTGAAATATGCAACAGCATTGTATCTAAGAAAGGTACCTGCCTTCATTAAAAATACTTTATAACAAAAAATGCTCATGATCATCCGTAAAATGGACTCTAGATGTGCTCCACACAGGGTGGACGCAACCCTTTGCTTTGTGAATAAGGCCGTGTCTGCCAAGCGTAGTAAAATAAGTTGTGTCTGTGGTACAGCCCCCGCCTGGGATTCAAAATGGAATCAGTACAAAACCTTAGAACACAAAGCTTTTGCACTTGGACCTGCTTTCTCATTGCAAGACTCTGGGCAAGTTTATGGAGGCTGGGCTTCTCCACGTCCACGTGCTTGTGGTCAGAGGATACGCTAGTCTCCTATGCATGTCATAAGACATGGCCACAGACGGGGTGCCATAAAGCAACAGATATATATTCTTGCATCGTTGTGGAGGGCGCCATTCTGAAACCGAGGCGTTGGCGGGGACCACGCTGGCTCTGCAGGCTCCAGAGGAGGACCGTCCTCTGACAGCTCCAGGCGGCACAGCCCCGCCCCCATGCCTTAGTGTGACCTTTCCCTCTGCGTATGCGTCTCTCGAATATCCCTCCGCCACTTTCTTAAGAGGACAGTTGTAATTGGATTTAGGATGCAACCTAAATTGAGGTTGGTGTCGTCTTGAGGGTCTTTCTGGAATTATACCCACAAAACAGTCCTTTTCTAAATAAACTCGTATTCACAGGTCCTGGGTGGACATATCTCATGAGAGGTTGCCCTGGATCTAGCTCCAGGAGAGGGAAGCACGTTCCTGCTGGTGCCAGACAGGCACCGGCACACCCTGTCCTTTCCCTGATGTGCTGTGGGGGGCACGGGGCGCAAAGGGACCATGCTGTGCCAACAGCCTTTTCCTAATGTTGGATGTCCCCAACTCACTAGCCTGTTTGCTCTCAAATATGTCCGTGAGGCCCTGGGAACTTTCCACTGGGAGAAGAGAAGGTCCGGCTTGCCCATGTCCCTCATGAGTTCATTCGACCGAGGGACGGGCATTGGGGGAGAGCCCGGAACCACAGGCGCTTGCTGTGTAGACACTTGCAGTGCGGACAAGCAGGATTTGGTGGAAGTTAAATGCTTATTATCATTTGAAAGCCATTCTTGTCGCCAAGGCCTCTCCTTGAGGCCTGGCATCCTAGATTGTTGGGGGTGCACCCGTCCATCCAGGCTCCTGACCACATCCACCTCCACCATCTACTTCCCTTTCCCATCCCCGGCAGCTTCTTGGTGCCACATATTCTCTTAAAACCTCACCAAAGCCCAGCCAGGAAGTCGGAGTTCTGTTTCTTTCCTTGGGCCCTCCTTTTTACCAGGGTCAAGCCCTGGGATGGACATTGGGGCAGCAAGGAGCAGCCTATGGATGGGTAACGTAGACTCCATGGGAAATAAAACCAAGGCACTACTGGCGACCTTCCTGCCAGTAAGGAGCCTTCTCTGTAGTGGGAACTCCGAGCTTTCACAGGCAGAACCGGGAAGCTGTGCATTGTGATTTGGGGAATTCTTGGAAAACCAGGTGGCACAGAATCTTTCCCTGGTGCCCCTGTCACCACCCCAAATCCATTTCTCAGGGCAAAGCGTTACCTTCTCTGCCTTCCTCTTCTTTTTCTGTTTTTTTTTTTTTGTTGTTGTTGTTGTTTTGTTTTTTAATTCAAACCTCCGCGGGCCGGTTGGAGGGCTGTCCCAGCTGCTCAGCCCAGACACTCACCCCCTCCACAAATGCTTATTGAGTTGTTCCTGCTGGGGCCCTTGGTGCAGTGTCTTCTTTGACATTTTGCATCAACCGCAGCAAGATGAGAAGGAACGTGGGGCAGTGTGAAATCACCCCGAGCTGCAGGGTCAGGGTGGCAAAACTGGGATCAACCTCCTGGTGTGTCCGTCACTCCAAATGTCACCGCACCCCCCACACTGGCAGTTCAACCCCATCCTGCTGAAAAATGACCCTGACATGGGAGACCAAAAGGGATCCGGGCCTCTCGGCCGTGGTGAGACCCGAGGAGGAAGTTGATGGATCTCCTGTCCACATCCTTTCCGCCTGTCCCCAGCCCGTGCCATTTGTCACTGTTGGTGTTGGCTTAAAGGGCTGTGAGTTGTTGCCTCTGAATGATGGATGTCCCCAGCTGGCTCACCGGCACATCCAGATCAGGATCCATTACCCCACCGAAGGAACTTCTCTTCCCGGAAAAAAAAGAAAAATGAGGTTTTGCCATTAATTTTAGTAAATGTACTATTCCTGGCAAGTCCAGGAGCCATTAAAGAGGAAAGAATATTCTGACTGTAAATCACTCAAGTCTCTTTGTCACTGGGGCGAGGAGACAGCTCATCGTGGGTCTGTGCCCTGTTGTCTTTCAACAGTTAGGAGCTGGGTGTGGGGGGGCCTGGCTTGGCCCCAGGACAGCCGGCCAAGGGGTGCGTCCAGGGAAGCTGGAGGCTGATGGAGATGGGAGGCCCTGTGCACCTGCTGCGGAGGCTGCACCTGTTGGGTTCTTCCCGCGGAGTCTCTAGTTTTCACTTTCCCTGGAGCAGGGTGCCCCGCCCACAGGGCCCCCAGGCCAGGAAAGCTGCTTCCGCCCCCTGTAGGTATTTTTCCCAGCTGTCTGCTCCTTGCTTCCTGTCTTTACCCGGGCAGCTTCTCTTCTGATCCGGGCTCCTATGGTTACTTCTGGCAGGTGTCCTCACTCTTCCTCCACGCTTGCTCCTCCCTGCAGATCTTTCCAGAAGTCCATCTTACTGTGTTACTCCTCTGCTAAGAAATCTCCTTTGGCACCAGGTTGCCTTTAGAACAAAAGTCAAGACTGCTTCCTGCCACCTACAGAGCTACTGAAATTCAGTCTCTAGATTTTTCTACCCGCGAGTGCCTGCCTCCCACCACCCTGCGTGTTCCGCGCATGCGTGAAGGCAACGCGGGCGACCCACTGCGGTGTATTCCTGGACCTCATTCCCTACATCCGCCTGCTCCACCTTCCAGGTCAGGGGTCTGATGAAGGCCTTCCTTGCCCTTCCTGCATCCTCCTGTGTTCACCCACCCATGGGTGCCTCACCCATTGGTTATAACTCCTAGTCTTCCCTGACAGAGAGCTCCTGGGAAAGGGGTGGAATTTTATTTGCCTCTGGGTCTCCAGCTTCCAGCTTACGGCCAGGCCTAGAGCAGATGCTCAACCATTGATCTCTGCATAGTTCCCGCAGCGTGTTGAAATTTTATCTGTGAAGAGAACAACTCAAAAAATCCACATTCACCATAGGACCTTGCGGATGCGTGAACTGGGTTTGCATCCTGCTCTATGCCTGGTTCCGTGCCGGATGTTAGGAGAGATGCAGACATGGACAGGCCAGAAACTGTGCTCATGGCTTACTGCAGATCCAGAGGAGGAGATGGTGCACATATCCCTAAAATAACTGATACCAGGAGGAAGTAGTCACGTACAACCAGGAGACCTGGGGAGGATTGAACAGGGGATGTATCACTCGAGTTTCTTTAAAAAAAAAAAAAAAAAGCACTATGATAAATTTATTCTGATGATAATCAAATGAAATAGATTTATCAGAATTCCTGTGCTTAGAGGTTATACCCTGTAACAGAAACTCAAACAGCAAGTCCATTTTTGTTACAGCTCTCCATGAAATAAATTTGTTAAGCTTTTAAACCTTTAATAACAGCTTTCAGAAAAACAAATTTTGTTCATCCTGCTAGGGGGAAGAATTTTCTTTCTATTCTCTCTAAAGAAAATAATGTTACAGACTCACTGTCATATGGAGAGGTAATCATAGATTATGCAAATGATATGTGTGTGTATATATATATTTTGTATTTGTGTGTATGTGTATGTGTATATATATATATATATATTTTTTTTTTTTTTTTTTAACAAAGGGTGTTCTAGAGGCATGTCAGGCCCTTTAATTGATGAAGCAAATATAGCTTAGGGGGAGCATTCTCCAATCACGTACTTCATTGTCGCCTGCCATGGTTTGAATATGTCCCTCAAAATTCACATGCTAGAAACGTCCTCGATCCAGCAGTGTTGGGAGCTGAGGCCCAATGCGAGGTGACATTTCCAGAATGGATTTGTGTCAGTATCATGGGAGTTAGTGAGTTATTGCTGGAGTGGGTTGTCAATACAAGTGAATTTATCCCCTCTTGTTCTCTCACTCTCTTGCCCTTTCTTGTCCTCTCTTGCCCTTCTGCCTTCCACCATGGGATGATGCAGCCTGTATGGATGCTGGGCCCATGATCTCAGACATCTTGGCTTCTTTGAACCATGAACCAAGTAAATTTCTGTACATTAGGAAGTACCCAGTCTCAGGTATTTTGTTATAGCAGCAGAAAACCAAAGACACCTCATGTTTGCATCTGGCAAGTGTCTAGTGAATGTCTGCTGTGTGCTGGGCATTGCTGCTCTAGAATACAGCCACATCTTCAGAAAGTCAGAGATAAACTGGATGTAGGGCTGCAGACACAGATTCCTCACCCCATCCTTCCTTTCTTCTATTCGTTCTTTCTCATCCTGGGTCCCTCACCTCATGCAAATTACAAATTACCTTCCTCCTCTCTGCCCCAGCTCACTCACTTGCTCTCTCTTTCTCTCCCCCGCCCCTTCTCTCTCTTCTCCTTTCTTCCTTCATAGAACTATTTTGACTTGTCTTGGAAGAAGGTATATTCTGGTCTCCTAGGCCTGCTATAACAAAGTACTAAAAATCAGAAGTCTTAAAACAAGAGAGATTTATCATGCCCCAGTGTGGGAAGCTGACTGTCTGGAACCAAGGTGTCCTAAGGGCCATGCCCCCTCTGAAGGATCTAGGGGAGACTCCTCCCTTCTCCCCCAACTCCCAATACATCACCCAGTCTCTGCCTCTGTCCTGATATGGCCGCCTCCTCACTGTCTGTCTGTCCCTGAGCATCCTCTCCTCTCCTTATAAGGCCTCCAGTCATTTGATTTAGGTCCCATCCTAATCCATATGACCTCATCTTAACTAATCATTCCTGCAAAGATCCTGTTTCCAGAAAGGACGTGTTCTGCGGTTCCCAGTGGCTATGGATTTAGGGGGACCCTACTGAACTCACTATGGGATGGTAGAAAACACGTTGAACTTGGAGTCTGAGCCCTCAGATGGCTGCCTTCATATCAGGGAGCATCCATTTCCCCACCTGTAAAGCAGACGGGGGTAGCTCGGCAGGTCTTGCTGCATGTCCGTGAAGTCCGAATGAACTCTCCTCCCGTGGCTTCCTCCTTGCACCCAAGCCTGGTCGTAAGGACGCCAGCTCCAGTTACACATCCCACGCCGTGACGGGGGAGCCGACGGTGATGATGATAACGAGGGATGGCGTTTGTTTACCGCTTACCGCATGCCGGGCACTGAGCTAAGTATTTTACATGATTCTCGTCCTTGGAGGAAATTACCCCTCTTTTACAGATAAAATAATAAAAGCAGAGAGGCAAAGCAATTCCCACGGCGGCATTCCCACGAGGTGTCAGGGTCTGAATTTGAACCCAGATCTGACCGCCTCAGCTCCCACTGACTCAGACCCTTTAGGCAGATGATCTCTACTCATTCAACTACCTTTAAAAAAAATTAACCACAGTATTAATATTACTTTCGATTCCGTCATCTAGATTTTCTTTGCCTTGGCCTTTCTGATGTTTGGGGTCAGATACTTCTCTGTCGCTGGACACTCTTCTGGGCACACTGAGATATTCATCAACATCCCTGACTTCTGCCTCTGAGATGCAAATAGCCCTTCTGCCCTCATCATAGCCATCAAAAAGCATCTCCAAATGGCAACTGTCCCAAGGGGCAAAAGTCACCTCCTATTAAGAACCACTGGCCTCTAATCCTCATAGAAACTCTTCAGGTACAACTATGGTATTGCCCATTTTACAGATGATTCAACTGAGGCTCAGGGAGGGGAAGTGATGAACCCCAGGTCACCAGACAGCCAGAGAGGGGGGCCGAAGGGCCACTATGAGAGACGGCAGGGTCCCTGCTCCTGCACACGCAGAGAAAGACTGTAGCATTTCCAGCAAAGCCCAACCCCAGCCTTTCTGAGACCCAGAGGCGACTTCGCAGCAGAATCTCATTCTGAGTGGGATTGAAGGCCTCACTGCAGGCTGTGTACTTTTAATAATGTTTAAATAAAACATGGAGCATGGGTGTGATCTCCTTGCCGAGTGTGGCTTGTCAGCCGCCCAGGCAAACTCATAAATAGTTAATAGACAACCACTTACGGCTCGACTTCTGTTAAATCCAGCATCAATTATATATGGCCCATGAATTATTTATTTGCTGTTACTTTGGGGTGTATTTTCCACCATCAGAGGGGAAAGAAAGGAAAAGAAGGCGAGGTCCAAAGCAGCCGAGGGGATAGTTCCAAGGGGTCGTAGCTCCTCTCCATAGTGCTGTTTCCTTTGAAAGAAAATCACTCCCATTGATGGGTTTAAAAGGTGCATTTGGATCAGAGAGGGTTCCACCAGACCACCAGGAAGAAAAAGATACAGGGGCAGAGGTGTGCTGGTAAATACCCAACAGCCGGCTCTCCAGAGCAAGTGGGTTCCTGGCTCCTCCTCCCCGCGTTGGCCAATGCCTGTGGTGTAAATCCTCCCACCAGCGCTGATCTCAGGCTGACCTAGATGACGTCACCCGGAGGCAAAGGCGGGAAGGCAGGTGCAGTGGCTCACCTGTGGATAAAACAGACACAACGAACCCTATGAACACAGATAACGGTCGAGTGTTGGTTAAACCATCAGGACACATGATCATGGCCTTTGTAATATGTTCGGTGCGATGGTCACTGTAGGTCGCTTAATAGTTAATAATAGCTGTGTTTAACCACAAGCTGGCAAAGTTCTTGGAAGTTTAATAACCCGCTCTTGCCGGTCCTTAGGAGCCTCCTGCAGCCCAGTGCTGGCTGGGAGTCTCCGTGGGGCAGGGTCCCCAGGGCCTAGTTCGGACGCCATCGGTGAAGTGGAAGGGGAGGAAGTCAGTGTCCTAAGGGTCTTGAATCACGTCTTTTTGTTCGTTGACTGTCTACTTTTAAAGCAAGATCTCCCCATAGGAACTCAGCCCTGTGGACCAAGCTCACTTCCCTTGTGTATGAAACGGGTACAATCCGGCCGAGTTGACAGAACTCCGAGAAGTAACTCAGCAGCTGGCTTCTAGCCTGCGCCATGATAGCCCCCAAGGCGCCACCTCTCCTCCATCTTCCCTTTCTTCTTCCTTCTCTTGGTTTCTTTTTGGTGGTCGTGTTTCTTTCTCCTCTTTTTGGGGAGCCCAGCTACATTTGTCAAGAAACTTGGGAAACCCAAAGCCAGCTTTCTGTTTGCTCTTTGACTTTGTTTAAAGTTTGGGGGTTTTGTTTTTCTGCACCCAAAGACCCGTGCCTGCTTCTCACCTCTGGATGGGCACAGAGCCCCCTCCCGTGACTGGCCCCAGGACACTCACCCAACCCGGACTTGAGGAAGTCAGTTCCTAATGCGCTCCTGGTGTTTTCCTCCTGCCGGTGACTATGAACTTGAGCCCATAAAGATGAATGATATTGTCTGGG
Source organism: Sciurus vulgaris (assembly GCF_902686455.1). Taxonomy (NCBI): domain Eukaryota; kingdom Metazoa; phylum Chordata; class Mammalia; order Rodentia; family Sciuridae; genus Sciurus; species Sciurus vulgaris. The sequence continues at coordinate 131,569,582 of NC_136468.1, forward strand.
AAGTGAAGTATTTAAAAAAGTCTTTCCATATGGAGGGCATTTGGGGCCACAAGCTGGGCGTAAATAACACGTTTTATGACTCTCCTGACACAAAGATAGCTCTCCTAATTACTGGCCCGTTATCGCAGTGTGATCCAAATGGCCTGTCACATTTATAAGGCGGGGGTGCCCCAGCTCCCCAACCTTGATGGCCTCCTGCGTGCTCAAAGAGCTGGTGGGGGAGCCCCTGGCTGTTGCCACCACCTCCCTTCCTCCAGAACCCGTGACCTCTGCCCCCCGACCACCCCAAAGGTTTCTGTACCAAGAAACTTGGTCCTGGAAGGGGCTCCAAGGCTGGTGCTGCCCGGTTTCTGAATCCGGGTCCCTCCCCCACCCCGTCTTCATCCCAGCGAACCTGCTGGTCTCAATTCAAGAGGGCTTTGCCGTCTAGTGAAATGAGCTTCTTCACGTCTTCCTCCGAGATGAGATAGCCTGATAATAAAAATCTATTACCGAAAGCCTACCCAGGGATAATTGGGTCTATTACTTCTCAACTGGTGGCTTTGTTTCTGCATGGGAAACAGGCACTCCAGCAATTAATCAGAATTTAAAGTTGCTAATACCAATTACAAATAATGCAGCGAGTCTCAAGATGGCAAACACAGGAGCAGATACTAATCGCGTCCCCCGAGACTGCCTCCATTGAACTTGTGTCACTTCAGACTTGCTGGCAAAACGAGAGCAACTTGACTCCACAATGTTAATTACTAAAGAAGAAAGGAGGGCGGGAGAGATTGATTGGATTCTGCAGGTGTACATTAAATTCTTCAAATAAAGCCAATTCAGATGGTTCAGAGGCGTTCAGGCGTGGCTTCCTTGCGTGTCGGGAAGCCCGGGAGGGTTATCCTCGCGAGTTGTGCTCACAGGTCGGCATCTTTAGAAGCCGGTGGTCCAGAGGAAGGTGAGGCTCAGGGTCTTGAATTCACTTGCCATCTGTATTTTGATTTCAAGGTAATTCCTTCTCTGTGGGTGCCGTTGTGTGTGGCTGAGCGTAAATAGTGAGGATCGGGGGAACCTCAGAACTTGAGGATAGACCCACCCGTGGCCAAGGAAAATGGCTTTCCCAAGAGACTTGGCTGGCTTGGAATTGGAAGCGTATGGAAAAGATGGGTAAATTTGTCCACGTCGTGACTCTTTTTGTCTATAAGTGATACACAAAGTTCAAGATGGCTTCTACAAAAGGGAGTCTACTGGTTCATGTCATGAATGAGCCTGGCGGCCCCCCGTGGAACCCCTGGGTGTCAGCAGGCTGAATCCTGTGTGCTGGGGTCAGCTTGTCCCAGCTCCTCAGAACTGGTCTGCTCAATTCTTCTGCACCCCTTGCAATGACATCACGTTGCCACCTTGCTGTCAGCCATTGTGGGAGTGCGTGTCACCGGGAGATTGGCAAGTGGTCCCCCACCTGCCCCACAGAGACGGTGTTCAACAGTTATCAGCACATCACTGGGGCTGGGCTGTCTCATAGGCAGGATGGGCCAGAGACAGGAGAAGGAGGGCAGAGGGGCCAGCCCCACGCTCCCCTCCAGCTCCCGAAGGGAGACTCTGACGTCGCAGGAGCAGCTGCCCTTGAGCCAGAAGACCTGGATCTGAGCAGTTCCTGCCTATGACTCTGCAGGATCGTGGGCGCACCTCGTTCCTTGTTGGACTCACTTCTGCTCTTTGCAGAAAGGACCAGATGGTTCCAAGGTTCTTTCTCTCCAGACTCTGGACCAGTCCAGAGCTAGTTGGTCATGGAGCCGAAAGCTTTGGATGTGTCTCCGAGGGCTGATGGCCATGGGGGCAAGCTCACCCCTGCACCCCAAGACCTGTGCACAGAGGCACAGAATGTTCATGTCTCTTTATCCCAACTTGTAGGTTCTCTCAGCTCAGACTGATTGGAATTCCAGCTGTGGGGTTGGGGAATCGGTACTTCCAGGTGCAGGATCCCTGTGGATCCTTCCAGGACAGTCCAGGTTGGTTCTCCACCCCACAGCTGGATCGCAGACGTGTCCCCTACAATCCAGGAAGATGGTCCAGAAGGCAGGCAGACAACCCCTTTCTTTTCTCCCCTGGAAGGTCGCAATGAATCATGGGAAATTACCAAGTTTTGATTGGTTGAGGTGTTTTTTAGAAGTGACCAAACATTCATTCATTCTTAAGTTTTCCTTATTTTCGTCCAGCGTGATCATTGTGCCTATCTCTACGGTGTGGTGTTTCCATACGTGTAGGCATTGTGTGGTGACCCCTCAGGTTCATTAGAATATCCACCCCTTCGGGTAGTTAGCATTTCTTTGTGGTGAGAATATTTAAAATCTTCTTTTTCATTATTTGAAAGTATACACTGTGTTAACCCCGTCGCCTGCTGCATCAGGACAGCAGGGCTTATCTCTCATCTGTCTGTAACTGCAGAGCTCTTTACCATCACCTGCCCCTCCCCGTGTCCCCGTGTCACAGTGGGGAGCACAGCTGTCCTCCAGATCCTCCCTCATGTCCATGGCTGGTACAGATCTGAGATAATTAGAAGCAGAGCCTCCCACCAGGTCTCACCACTCTCCCACGTGGCTCCCGAGCAGCACCACGAAACAGCTGGATAACCCATGTCAGATCTCCTGTTTTGTGTGTGTGTTCAAATAAAGTTTTATTGGAACATGGTTGCATGTTTCCTGTGGCTGCTCTCATGCTGACGTGACAGAAGTGACTGTTTATGACAGAGGTCTGTGGTCCTCAAGGTCTAAAATACTGTCCATCCCTTGATGGAAAGAAAAGCTTGTGGAGCTTTCCCCAAGAGCGTAGCTGAGCACATGAGGCACCAAAATCCTGTGGAGAGAAGAGCTGGATGGAAAGGCAGGCGGCCAGCTCCAGCTCCAGCACCCGCTCACCCTGCGATGTTGCCAGGCACTTGTCTTCCCGAGCTCTCTCTAGTCTGATAAGATGGGATTTTCCCTGCAGTTCCTTCACAGCACCGCAGGGACGGTGGAGTGAGCTAATGTGTCTGAATGCTTATGGCAGTGCCTCGCACAAAGGAAGCCCGCCATTAGTACCTCATCCATCACTATTATCACACTCCACCCTCACCATCACCATCATGAAATGCCATCATTACCACCATCACCACCACCATCACCACCACCACCACCATCACCACCACCATCACCACCACCATCACCATCATGAAATGCCATCACCACCACCAACACCATTATCATCACCACCACCACCGCCACCATCACCACCATCACCGCCACCATCACCACCATCACCACCATCATCACCATCACCACCACCATCAACACCACCATGACCACCACCCTCCCCACCCCCACTGCCATGACCACTATCTCCAGCATCATCAGCAACACCATGACCATCATTAGCATCATCACCATCACCCTCTCTCTCACGTTCCTCACCATCATCACTACCAATACCACCATGAAAACCATCACCACCCACCACCAGGACCACCATCACCATCACTGTTATCTTCCTCACTGTCACTGTTGCCGTCACCACCTCCCCCATCATGACCACCTTCATCACCATCACCATCATCATCGTCATCGTCATCACAAGAGCGAGAGCAGAAAGCACCCTGGAGCCCTCCCAAGGGCAGGCAGACTCTGAGCGTAGGTACAGGTATAACCCTAGACCAGTGGTTGGACCGTTTCCAGGTTGACGATTCTGGGAATTACATCCCCGAAAGCCGTGTCCCCTCCCCCGTGGCCTGGGGTTCATAGATGCCTCTTCCTTTGTGCTCAGCGTCCCCAGCATCTCTTCATTGGAATGCTGCCCTTTCCCCAGGCTCACTTGGCCGCACTCCAGATAAGGACTCGGAGCCCATCCTGCCACATGTCACCCAGTCAGATAATTAGAATCAACACATCCATTTCCCTAACGGCATCCTCAGCTTCCCTTTGCAAAGTTTGCAAATGGAAAAAGAAAGGCAAAAACAAGCTACATCTGTCCTTGTTCAGGCAATTTGCAGCGGCCCACAGCTGACACCCACCCAGCTGGGGGGCAGAGCTCAGGTTCCCGGATGCATTTGGTGGGAGGTGATGCGGCCCATGCTGTTATTAAAGTTTGACAGAGGTTTGGAGACAGAGAGCATCCTTCTGGAGAGAAGCTTATAAACAGGCACTCAAGGGGACTCCTTCAGGCCCCTGCCTTTTTGAGCTAATTGCTTGGTGAGTGAGGAGAAAAAAGACTGATGTCACTTCCTGAAAACAAAAGGACAGGAGATGGTTTTCCTTCTTCTGGAGAGCCTGCTGGGGGCGGCGGGGAGAGGCGCAGGTAGCAACTGGATGTTCTAGTGCAGGCACTTTCCATAAAGAGCCAGGTAGCAAATTTTTAAGATTTTGTGGGCCTTGCCCTTTCCATCACCACTACTCAAATCTGCTATGGTAGCCCAAAAGCAGTCATAGATACTACACGGATGAACAAGCATGTTGTGTTCCAATAAAACTTTATTGACAAAAATAGATGGCGGACTGGATTTGGCCCAGAGACTGTAGTTTGCCTTTTCCTGCTTGACAGAGATAAACTGAAATCCTGGTTCTTGCTGTCTTAGACTGTGTGTCCTTGACAAGTCACCTGTCCTCTACCTCATCTGTAAAATGGGCTAGGAGGTAGTCAGGAGATGAAAGCAATGTCTTGCACGGCGTAAATGGTCAATCTGTTATAACTCTCCCTAGGCCCCACCCCCTCACCCCTGCTAAAAACCATGAGGGAAGAAAACCAAATAAAGAAAGCTGTGTGCTTTCCTGCTGGCCCAGCTATGGTTACAGTTCAGTGATGCCCATCTCTTTGGAGTTCATTTGAAAGTCAAGGAGCTGGGAATTTCTCAAGGAAGGTCCCTCTGTTGTCAGTTTCTGCCAGTACCTTCTCACACCAAGACGTCTTCTCTGGTTCAACCAACTTTATTTTCATCAAAAAGGTAGACAGCCAGTTGTAAAACCTCAAGTGCTCACATTCACGTTGTCAGGCACTCCCACTGTTAGTTATTGTCAGTTGTAAGAGCAAGTAGTTTATGTCGTAGTTTAATGTTGGGGCCAAACTTCAAAACCTCTGCCTGCAAGGCAAGAGCACTGTGCATCCAATCTAAGAATTAAGTTTGCATTTTTAAAAAATATATTTTAGTCGTCAGTGGACATTCATTTATTTATATGTGGTGCTGAGAATCGAACCCAGTGCCTCACACACACTAGGCAAGTGCTTACCACTGAGCCACAACCCCAGCCCTTAGGTTTGCATTTTAATGAGTACAATCTTCAGGTAGGGTCCTGGGGACACAGCAGACTTTTGTGTGATAATAACTAATAGTTCAGATTCATTTAACTAGAGCATTATTTTTCCTAAGCGTAAACAGGATTCTGATTTGTAAATCTATGGTTTGTTTATTTCTGTGATGGATACCAACTGGAGGCTGATTTTCAACTGGGTCATGTGTAGCTTATATTTATATCATTGTTGTTGTTTATTAAAGAGCCTATCATTTATGCCGGGTCTAAGCACATTGTATGCCTCATGTCACTGAATTCTCCCAGATCCCCTGTGACTTGTGACCTTGCTTTTCCAAGTGTATTCACAGGCCTGCCACCTTGGCGGTAGAAATGCAGACTCTCAGGCCTCTGCCCACACCTTTGAGCCACTACCATCATTATAACAAGATCCTCAAGTGCCTCAGATGCACCTGATACAGGTATTTCATAATGACTGTGTTACAGGTAAAGGGACCAAGACTAAGAAAGATGAGACAGGCTTTCCTCCCAACCAGCTCTTAAGCACCCAGTTTACTCTGCCATTTAGAAAGGCTTCCTGACTCTGGATGACTGATTCCACTGTTCGCTTCTGTATGGTTCTCCTCAACTACTCCATTTCCTATTATGCTAGTTGTCTCTTCCTTCTGGACTCTTCCAGGGTGGGATCCATAAGTGGGCCATGCACCCAGTCAGTGTCTGAGTAGTTCCTGCTTGCAGAGCGACTCCATGACACCTTTGCAGATGTGAAATGGAAAGCTTGCTCTCCAGAAGGGAGTGGGACGTGACCACTGTCAGGAACAATTGGTAGTGCTTCCCTGGCCATAGGTGTCCTTTGGGTCTTTAGAACAGACCAATCACATCTTGTAGAATGGCTCTTAGCTTGGAGTTCTTCCAGCTTTCTTCCCTGCGGTGATGGCTGGAGCAGACAGAATAGGTGAGACACAGTGGGTTTCCGAGATTGTCTTCCATCTTACTGTGCCATAGGTGAAGACCCTAGACTGATGTTTTTCCAGGTGGTAGCCATTGTCCTCATAGGGCTTTTTAAATTTAAATTGAGTAAGGTGAAATAAAATTTGGAATTCAGTCCCTCATTTACACTAACCACACACCAGGTGCTCCATCGCCACAGGTGGCCGCCATATTGGACTGCAGGCGTAGTCTCTAGCAGGCCCAGCCTTGAGCCTAGCCCATGTTCTTCCCTTTGTTCCCGTCTTATTGACAACCCTCCCAGACTTCTCCCAGGGCAGCGCTCGCTAAACCACATGCTGCTCCATTTCTGGTCCCTTAGTTACTCCCCTGTGGCTTTTCTAACCGTCAAATCATGGTCCTACAGGGGGTGACCTGTTTCTGGAGCAGCCAACACCTGCTCAGCTGAGCCTTCTTTGGTTCCTCAGCTCCTTTGGGTCTCATCCCAATCCTGCCTTCATCTTGAGGTAACAAGGATGGAAACATGATCACCTTCTATCTGTTTTTCATCCATTTTCCCATTAGGTACCAACTATCAGCATTTTTTTTGAAAAATTAATTTATGAACTAAACTCGTTTGTGTCTGCTAATTAACTTTCAGGCCTTACTCTCCTGTCATACTGTAGCATCTCCTCGTTATCCACACGGCTACTCAATATTCAGACCCATGGAATCTTAGCACTTGGGATGATTGCGTCCTAGAATTTTGACCTCTAAGAACTTAGAATCTCCAAACTAGGAAATCTTAGGAATGAGAGAATCTTAAATCATTTAGACACACAAAATAGTGAACTCTTAAACTGAGCCCTATGAATTTGATGTTTATGTAGGTCAAAGACAGTTGGATTTAGTTGATTTCCTGTGACTCGACCTAATAGAGTATGAAATGTTGAAATCCATATTTCTAGAATTGTAAATGCTCATTGCCACAGAGTTTGGAACTTTAGAGGTTTGGAACAGGGACCAGTAGTTTTTTCCGACCAAAAAACAAGATAGTAAATATTTCCAGCTTCGTAGACCATGGAGTCTCTTTCTCAACCTCTGAACTCTGCCGTTAGTGTGAAAGTAGCCATAGGCAATGCATAAATGAGCAGTTGTGTTCCAATAAAACTTTATTAAAACAGGCGACAGGCCAGATCTGACCCATGCATTGTAGTATACCATCCTGTTGAAACATAAATCCAAAAGTGTTCCCATCAGGCACTTGGATTTGCACTGGAAACGCAAAGGCCTGTCTCCAGCAGTTCCAAAGGGTCTCATGCAAACATGGGTTTGACCGGCCCTGTCTCTCCCAGGATAACCTCTGACTTCCACAGAGGAAATGAGGGGGAAAGGGAACTTTTAGAAGTGATAGTTAAAGTAGTCCCTGGCATGGTGGAAAGTAGAATAGCTGTATCCCAGAGCTAAAGAAAAATAAGAGGCTTTGAGAATCAACACTCAGCTTCCGGAGTGCTGGTCAACCCGGTGAGCCAGCTCCCTCTGTCAGGCCTGGGAAATATTCCCGAGCGCTCGGGAGGGCAGAATTGATAAACCCGCGTGAGCCAGCGGGCCCCAGCTGCGAGGCGCATTTGATGAGGCTGTTCATCCGAAAGGCACGCACGCGGGGGCCGTAACCTTGAGATGTGGGGCGAACGCGGGGGAGAGCACACCGCTTAGCTCTTGTTTTTCTTTCCCGCTGAGTCAATAAATGGATAAATGGACCGTGAGTGGCCGAGTGGCTGTTAAAATGTAAGACTCCATCAAAACGAAGATCACAAAAGTACCTGGAGGTGGCTTCGACGGCTTTGTGTCCCTCTGCCGTGAGCCTGGCTTCCCAAGGTCCTGGACCGGGAGGGGTCTGGAGGGAGAGTTGGGAGCAGGATTTGAAGTCACGTCTGTCTGACTCCGGAGTGTGTGTCCTTTCTAAAATAAAGTCTGCTTCCGACTCTCAGCCTTTGGCTTGGCTCTCGGCTGGGGGTGGTTTTGCCTCCCCATGAACGTCTGGAGACATTTGGAGGTTAGCAGGCCTTAGGGCGAGGTGTGCTGCTGGTGTTTGGTGGGGAGAGGCCTGGAATGCCTCTCCACCTTCTGAGGTGCCTGGGGCAGATCCCCCCAGAATGATCTGGTCCCAGGTGCCCATATTATCAAGGTGGAGATATTTCTAGTTCAATATCATTTGGTCTAGGAAATAAAAATCAACCCAAAAACCTCTCTCTGGAGGCCGCTAAGTGTCCTTGAATTAGAGGCCTTAGTGGAATTTTAGCCAATCCAACCAAAAAGTGGCCACAAATCCATGAGAGCCCCCACTTCCAAAAATGTCCACTCTGCAGCCCACGGGTGGAGCTTCCGGGAGGTGGATTTGAGGCCTAGGTGTTAGAAACTGTGACTTCCTCTCTCGGCAGCAGACAGAAGCCCAGCGGGTCCAGAAGTCCTCGCCTCAGTCTCGGTCATCATGGGGCCCAGCTGCAGGCTGGCTGTTTCTCTGCGTCTCTTGCTGTTTATGAGCTGTTTCCTCTGACACCTGCCCCACCCCCGTCCCTTTTCCCAGCGATAGAGCATTGTCTCCGGTCCAAGCCTGGGGATGGCCTGGCTCTGGCATCGATCGCCAAAGCCAGTGGCTCCGATCCGGGTCCTCCCTGATCTCCTCTGACCGGGGTGGGGGGGACGGGGTCATAGGTCATGATCCAAGACTGTTGGGGGGGCAGGTGTGCTTCTCCCCACCATCGTCACAAAGGACGATCGCCTTGCCGGGGATTGGTGGAGCCGTCGTGAGAAGAGGCGGGAAGCTGTGTGATAGATACTGAGTCATGTGTCCCTTAGTGAGGGACACTCCGTCTGCAGAGGACAGCCATAGGTGCCGGCTTCCTTGTTCAAACCTGGTAGCGGGTACCGACCAGACCTGGGCGGGCACCCCTCAGTCACTCCACGTGACCTTGCGCAATCAAGAGACGGTGGACCTGCGTGGGCCAGCGTCACCCCAGACACCTGGGGACGCGTGGTTCTCCCCCGTCACCCTGGCTCCGCGATCGCGTGACGGGGAGGTGGCCATGACGTCTCCTGTGCGGTCAGCTTTTCCAGGGTACCAGCAGGTAACAGCCCTGCGCATGAGGTGGGCGAGGGATTGCCGCCTGCCCTGGGGGAGGGGACAGACTCCCGGCGTGCCTCTGGGTGCTGGGGAGCCGGGCAGGTGCGTGCTGACCTCTGGGTCTAGAACCTTCCAGCTGCATCTGAGGGGAGCTCCTCTGACCCCCGCCTCGCAGGCTGCGTCTGCCAGCCCCCCGAGTCGCTCCTGGGCTGGCTTCAGGCCCACCCGTGGTCCCCGATTTACTGGACTCGTTGGGCCTGTGTGATGCATGAGAACTCTGCACATTGAGCAGAAGCTGCAGCTGGAATTTTGAATCCAGACACTTTCTTGGGCTCGCCACGCACAATGCCACCCTCCCAGTGGCCCCGTGACCGCGAGGGGACACAGGTGACACTGTTGTGCGGTGCTGCTCTGGTCCCAGGTTCCGTAGGCGAGCTGTCGCCGGTGCGTTTCCAACTTACCAATATTCTCAACTTACCGCGGTTCGTTGGGACGAGACCTCCAGGTCCAGGAACCTCTGTCCGTGGGTGCCGACCGTGACCTGGGGCTTAGCACGGGGCAGAACTGGTTTTCTCTGATTCTTGGGTGTGTTCTCATGACCTGTGGCCTGCCAGCTGGGGAGTGGGGCATAGCACGAGATTGTTTTGGTGCGGAAGGAACGGGAAGGCCCTCTTCATAAAGAGCTCATAAGTGTACCAGGAAATTAGAAGTTGGAAAATCATCACGACCTGATGGATAGACACTCATGCTCATGGCTTGCACCAATCCGGAGGCACAGAGGTAAAAGGGCCAAATTCTCTGCAAGGGTGCCAGAGAAGGGGATGGTGGAATGGGTCTTGTGGGATGGATAGGAGTTCGCTAGTGAGACAAAGGGTTGGGCAGGAAAGAGCATTCCAGCTGGGGTCCAGGGCGTGGGCATTGGGAAGAGAAGAACCCTGGAGGGTGGATGGGTGGGGGGTTGGGAGGCTGATGGTGAAGGGCTGCATCTGCTAAGCCACAGAGTTTGGACTGTAGGAAACAAGGAGCCACTGAATGCTTTTGAGCTGGGGGGCATCACAGTCAGATAAGAGATCGGTCCCTGGATGCTTGTGCCGTACGGATCGGCGATCCGGTTGGACGGAGGCCCTGCAGGAAATGGCAAGGAAGACTGAATTCACGATAAGAGAGTAGGAAGCCCGAGACCAGGGACTAGCTCCACGTGTTGACGGTAGAGATTCCCCCGAGGCCCAGAGAAGGGACAGCGCATGAGTTGTTCTCTTGCTGAAGTTCTCCGGATCCAATGCCCAGTGTCCACGGGAGAAGTTTCAGAGTCCACGTTCCCTACTCCTGCCATCGCGGGGGCCGAGAGGAAAGGCGAACTGCATTTCCATTTAAATTGAAACAAGACGTGTCAAAGGTGGCCTGATAATTACTGCCTGGAACAGCGGCCCTCTGATGTGGGAAGCGTCCTGCTGGCGTATGTGGTACAGATAATTTTTACATTGGAGACTTAATTATATTGATATAATTACTCCCCTGTCAGGAAAATTGGGTGGCGCAGATATGTCATCTTTGCTTTTGAGCAGAAAGATGAAAGGCCTTTTTAATTTTTTTTTTCTGTTACAGGAAGTGAGTGGGTGGGTGACTGTGGGCAGCAGGGGGTGAGGGCTCGGGCACGTGCCCCAGGTCAGGGTGTCCCCGTGCAGCTGGGGCTTCTGTGAGGTCCCTGCCTGCTGCGTGTCAACTTTGGGAAGGTCGGAGGCCACCAACAGCCTCTCCTTGCCCCTTCCAGAAGATTCCAAGAAGAAGTCATAGGCTGGAGGGGATTTTCAGAACTGGGAGTAGTCCAGCCTGAAGGGAGTTGGTAGGAGGGTCACTCACTGGTGTCTGAAGCCCCTCCCTCCCCATCTCCAGCCCATCAATGGCCTGGAAACCCTCAGCCACGTTCCCCTTCCAGGTGAGGGTCCTCCAGAGGCTGTGCCCTCCTCACCTCCCTGTCCAGCTGGGGATACTTGAGACCCCACGAGTCTCAAAGAGCCCTCCTCACCACCAGAGCCTCCATCTTTGTTGCATAAGTAGCTGGAGTCTGTTCAGACAGGAACTGTCCATCAAGAGCGGGTGAAGCCAGGCGCAGTGGCACACGCCTGTCATCCCCTCAGCTCTGGAGGCTGAGGCAAGAGGATCAAGAGTTCAAAGCCAGCCTCAGCAAAAGCGAGGCCCTCAGCAACTCAGTGAGACCCCGTCTCTAAATAAAATACAAAATAGGACTGGGATGTGGCTCAGGGGTCGAGTGCCCTGAGTTCAGTCCCTGGTACCCACCCCTCTGCCAACAAAAGAAAAAGTGGGTGGAAAGAATGGGTTGTGGTGGCACATGCCTGCAAGCCCTGCTATTTGAGAGGCTGAGGCAGGAGGATCACAAGTTCAAGGCCAGCCTCAGCAACATAGTGAGACCCTGTTTCAAAATAAAAACAAAATGGGCTGAGGGTGTAGCTCAGTGGCAGAGCACCCCAGTCAAGGCGGTGGGGGGTCTCCTAGTTCTTTCTCTGCCACCCCTTGACCTGGTGGCTTCCTGCTGTAAGCCTGAGTTTGGGCCCCAGGGACACAGATGTACCTGGAATGTATGAATACCTGTGAGATGATAAGAGTTCTTTGACTTGTTGTCAGCACGATCTTTATCATCTGGATTTTAAAGAACTCAAGTTGCCTCCTGCTAACTTCCCAGGAAGCTACGAAGGCCTTCAGGCAACAGCTGGGGGCTTTTAAATAATCAGCTTGAAATCTAAGAAGAGAGAGGAAAGAGGGCCAGCAGTGCCTGGAGCCCCAAGCGCTTCCTTCCGCCTCAACATAATGAGGCCACAGAAGTTGGGTGGGGTCCCTGCTTGTCTGCAGAGAGAACTCCATTCTGTCTTCAATAGAAAACCACTTTTCCTGATTGAGGGTCAAACAGACAACATCTGTACGCACCGCGGAAATGAATGCAGGATGGACATACGCCAACATATTCATTAAGGGTGGTCGTCCCCAAGTAAGTGACTTCAGGGTGAATTTTAAGGATTTTTATTTTTAATCCCACTTTGTGGACTCTATTAGGAAAAAAAAATAAAGTAAAACAATGGAGTTTCAAAGACACAGAAAAAGAGCGTGGAATACTGTATTCATTTTCTACAGCCGCTATAACAAAGCGCCACAAACCGGATGACTTAAAACAACGGAAACGTGTTGTCTCCCAGTTCTGGAGACCAGAAGTCCAAAAAATCAAGATGGCAGCCAGGCCAGCTCCACTTGAAAGCTCAGGGGAAGAAATGTCCCTGGCCATGGCTGACTCCGACAGCAATCTCTGTGTTCCTTGGCTTGTAGATTCAACCCGCAGTCTCCACATGACATTGTTTTCCACAGGTCCTCTCTCGATGTATATCTGTGTCAGAATTCCCCCTTCCTCTAAGGATCCCAGTCATACTGGACCAGGGTCCATTCTAATGACTCCATTTTAACTTAATCACCTCTGTAAAGACCAAATACAGTTCCATCCTGAGGTATGAGGGATGGGGAGATTTTAACCTATCTTTTCTGGGAACATAATGCAACCCATAAACAAGATGTGTTCCTAGAAACGGGGAAATGGTCTAGAAATGGGTACCATGGAATTTTTCCTTTATGGATGAGTGGTCTGTAGCAAGGGGTCCAAATGTGAAGAACCGATGTTCCCGTGGTCGCCGGCCTCCAATGTGGTTCCCGGTGATCTCTCAGATCATATCCAGGTTGGGCTGTGTGACCTGCAGATCACGTCAGTAGTAATGGCATGTCCTTTCTGAGGGTGGCTTGCAAAACAGACATCTGACTTCCGCTTGGTTCTCTCTTGGATCCCTGGCTCTGGGGAGGACTACCAGCCATGACAGGAGGATGCTCAAGCATCCTAGTGGAGGTGCCCCGAGGCAGAGAACTGAGCCCTCCAGCCAGCAGCCGTGGTCTCTCCAGAAAGGAGATCCGCCTGCCTCAGTTGGATTTTCAGACAGCCGTAACCTGGCGTCATCAGCGGGGACCCTGTGTGAATTTCCTACTGCTATTGCAACAAACAATCACACAGGAGCTTTAAACAACAGAAACGTATCCTTCCACACTTCCAGAGGCCAGAAGTCCCAGCTGTGTCTTGGGGGTGAAGAATCGAGGTGTAACCCTCTGGAGCTCCAGGGGACCATCCATTACTACAGCTTCCAGAGGCAGCTGGCCTTTCTTGGCTCCTGGCTGTATCTGTCCCACCTCTGCTTCTGTCACCATGTCATCTTCTCCCCCATGAACCCTCTGCCTCCCTCTTGTAAGGACCCTTGTGACTGCATGGAGGGTCCACCTGGATAATCCAGGATCATCTCCTTCCCTCAGGGTCCATCTGCCACATGGGGTAACCCCTTTCCATGTTCCTGAGTGGATACCCTTGAGAGATCTCTATTCAACCACAACCGCCCAACTAAGATAATGCCGAATTCCCAGCCTCGAAAACCACCAGAGAGGCTGGGGCAGGAGGATCACGAGTCCAAGGCCAGCCTCAGCAAAAGTGAGGCGCTAATTGACTCTATGAGACCCTGTCTCTAAATAAAATACAAAATAGGGCTGGGGAGGTGGCTCTGTGGTTGAATGCCCCTGAGTTCAATCCCTAGTACCAAAAAAAAAAAAAAAAAAGAAAAAAGAAAAGGAAAGGAAACCACAGAGAGAATAAATATTTGATATTTCAAAGCACTAGGTATGGAAGCAACTTGTTATGCAGGAATCAAAAACCGATACAGGTTAGGGATTTGTAACCTGGCTCTTGATTGTATGATGCTTGGAAATCAGAATTCTGGAAGTCTCTTATTTTTTTCTTCCAAATATACACATGGAAGGTGTGCGGATCGTCTCAGCAAACAGGGTGGTGAATGCTTATAACGGAAAATATCACCGTGCATCTTCAACAACGAAGCCCGCTGTGAACCCTGGGGGCTTTTGTGCTCTGGACCAGTTGTTTGCTGTTTGTTCTCAGGTTCCTCCCTCTCCCTCCTGGGCTCTGCTGGCCGTTGGCAGGAAGTGACATTGCCAGGGTTGCTTACCTCCTGAGGGATTCAGCCCGTGAGAGGCGGTGCCAGGTAGCTCGTTGCTGGGCGCTGCACCTGCCTCCAGCTGTTCCCGGAAGGTGCAGGACGAGGCCTGAAGACTTGCAGGCACAGTCCAGGGCTCTGAAACAGAGTGCTTGGAAAGCTGACAGTCGAATGCAAGAGCTGTCTCAGTCTTGAAGGGGGATGAGACAGGCGAAGCCAACTGAGGGCTAATAAGCCTGGTGTAGCCAGTTTTTAGAGAGACGCTCCTTATATGCCTAACACGTCTATGTGCAGAGCTGAGCGGGTCTCGGGTGTATGTGAAGAGTCACTGCTTTGAACAAAGGCAGCTTCTCTAAATCCCTGTTATAACTCTGCTTCCCCATCACCTGGGCAGTCAAGTGCCTGTATTAAATTCCTGGGGTTGAAAGGCCTGGAGGAGTTCCTATTTCCCTAACTGACCCTGGCTCTTAGGCGTTATGTAAAGTCCTTTCAGCTTCCACAAAGAAGTATGAGATTCTTAGACTTCATTTTCTGAAACAAGAGGTCGTCCTCATGATACAATCCTTATACCCTTCCTATTTTTTGAATTTGCCTAGAAAGAAGGAAACGTGAACACTCACCGCTGAGTCAGATATGCCATTTGCCTGCAACTCGACGTGACTTCATCTGTCCCTTGTTGTCAGGGAATGACTGATATCTTACCTGGAGAGGAACTGAAAATAAGAGTCAGTGACTCTCACAATCCCCCTGGTTGCTTTAGGTTTCATCCATTCTAAAGCCAATGGTGCAGCCTTTCTGACCCCCTCCCTGCCAAGTTCAGGGTCTGCCTATGTGATTACTTCCCAACTTCTTGTGGCTCTGCAGAACATTCATCAGTTTTCAAAGAGAAATAAATCCCAAAAACAACCAGCAGATGCAGATGTTTCTGGGCTTAATATGGGGTCCCATCCCAATACAACCCCTGTAAGTCAACAGCATCATAAATCAAAACCTCATTGATTGATGGCGGCTGCCCACCTGACCCATGCTCAGCAGCACAGCCCGCCGGAGGGTGTTGGCCGTTCCCCAGGTGACCGTGGGTGGGGCTGACTGGGAGCCGCAGTTCACTGATGCCACTCAGCATCACGGGACGGGATATTTTGGAAAAGACCCAAATTCAAAATCTGAAGCATGGTTTCTACTGCATGGTTTGGCACCATTAGAAAAATCAAAAAGTCTTAAGTTGAACCAGGATGAGTTGGGGACCATCTTCTTATTCTTTGAGCAAGTGGAAGGTATTCCAGGAGGATTGAAATTTTCCCAGGCATGGCAGAGGTGGGTGTTCCAGTGGATGCTGGCAGATGAAGCACCGGGCAGCACAGGTTCAAGTACTTGGCAGTTCAGAGAATAGACCGTGAGCCCAGAGGGTCAGGGTCTGGGCAGTGATTGATTAGACATGTCTGCCACTGGCGAAGGAGGAGCTGTGGGAAATGCAAAGGCCGCAGCTTGTGTCTGCCACTTTCTAGCTGTGTCTTTGGGATCTGCCAAGGTTTCGATCTGGTTTGTCCCCACCAAAACTCATATCCAGAGCGAGTGCCCCAGGCTGTGTGCTGAGAGGTGACGGGACCTTTAAGAGGCGATTAGGTCTTCAGGAGCAATTGATGTTTTTCCTGTGGAATGAACTCACACCCTTGGGGGACCTTATTGGTTACCTTAAGAGTGGGTTGTCAGGCCAGGCATGGTGGCGTGTGCCTGTCATCCCAGTGACTCGGGAGGCTGAGGCAGGAGGATCGCAAGTTAGAGACCAGCCTCAGCAATTTAGAGAGGTACTAAGCAACTTAGTAAGACCCTGTCTCAAAATAAAAATGAAAAAAATAATAAATAGGACTGGGGATGTGGCTCGGTGGTTAAGCACCATCAAGTTCAATTCCTACGACCCAAAAATAAAATAAATAAATAAAAAAAATTAAGAGTGGGTTGTCACCAAGTACCTGGCCCCTCCCCTTGCTGCCTTGAACTGGGCTCCTCCGCGCGCATGCCCACTCCCCTTCTGCTTTTCGGTCTTCCTGCCTTGAGTCCAGCAGCACGTGGCCCTCACCAGAAGCCAAGCAGATGTTGTGCTGTGCTCGTGGGCTTCTAGACCCTGAGCCAAAGTAAACTTCTTTCTCATATAAATCATCCAGCCTCAGGTGTTCTGTCATAGCAGCTGAAAATGGAGTCCAGCAGGATCGTTCATGAGTCTCTCTGTGTCTATTACAAGATCATAAAAATAGAATGAAACAATGAATTGGCAGGACGATTATGGAGAAGGGACCCCAGGCGGCGGTGACCCCGGGCCCTCGTCCTTGCTCCTGCTGAAGTCGGACTGTTTCACTCTGACCTCACACAACCTGAGGCAGACCTTTTGGGTTTTCTGAGGGACACCCCGACTCTTCCTGCTCCCAAAACGGAACCAAACGCTGTGTACTGATTGTCATTCATCCCACTGCGAGGTGGCTCCAGAGCCCCTGCTGGGACGCCATTCATGGGGCTGTGATTTTCCCAGGCAGCCTCTTTTCTCCCAGGCAAGTGACCCTTGGACAATGTGCAGGAAGCAGTGACCGTTCCTTAGACTGCTCTTTCTTTCTGGCAAGACTCCCGCACCTCCAGAGGCACCCTAGGAGGAAGCAGGAGCAGCCAGAAACTAGAGGCTTAACCTCCCAGAGCCTCAGCCTGCTGCTCTGTGTGATGGGGACAGCGAGGGACCAAGAGCCTCTGGGGCCGGAGCAGGTGGATGTCACCGTAGTCTGAGAGAGGAACAAAGCCCTGCCTGCCTGACTTTCTGAAAATCAAATTGACCCATATCCTTGGCAGAATATCCAGAGTCATGTCCAAAGGCAGAGTGAGAGCCACTTGATCTCTCAGGAGGGACAGTCACGATTGCCCCCACTTGGTGGCAAACAGCTCGAGTTACCTTTCGTTGCCGTGGTACTGGACGCTGAGGGCTCTTCTAGATACTGAGAGGATATCTTAACCATGTAGCAGAGCGTGCGTGAGGGTTACAAACGGGCACATTCCTTCCTTCCTTCATTCTACAATATCTGTTGTGTATGTTCAGTATTTTTTAAGCATATGAAAATACTTACTGTGTTTTGATCCAGTTTGGGCCAGGTCTATGCAAAATTCAAGTCTGTGGTTCTCGATTTGAAGCAGGAAAGGCTGACCAGTTGCCGATCGCTCAGATGCTCATAAGTAGGTGCTTCGTGTTTATGGAGGAAGGTGCGTGTCAGACACTGGGGTGTTTGCACATCTGCATAAGCGCTACACGCACCTACCTGGAGGTTCTGTTTGTCTTTACTGAATTGGAAGAAAATAACCATGAGCTGGGTTTATAGCTCAGTGGGTACAGTGCTTGCCTAGCACGCGCGAGGCCTGGGGTTCGATTCCCCAGCACCACCGGAAAAAGAAAAAGAAAATAATGATGAATTTCCATGGGGGGGGGGGGGTGTCTTTGAGATCGATCGATCGATCCGCAGTGTCCCTGACACAGGGCAGGGGAAGTTACCCTGGAGAGCCAGGGCTGGGACCACTGACCAGGGCCACAGAAACTGACCTAGGAGAGTCCTGTGCTCTGCAGACAGGAGCCGTCCTCTGGGTCCGGAAATGCTAAGGCAGAGAAAACAAACAACAAACAACCGTTTGCAGTATGAGCCTCTAATTGAACATCATGAGAGGAGACGAGCTTAATTGCAGTCATTAATTATCATATAAACTGCCTTCCCATGCGGCCCTCTCTGCGCCTCCTGCTTCTGGGGGAACCGTCTGCAAGTTCAACAGGGGATCGTAGGTGTCTGGAGCGCTGGGGGGGTTGGGGGGGCGACAGGTGCCCATTTTATCTGCGTACTACACGCCCCGGCTTCCTCTCGCTGTCCACCAGCAGTCTTGCATGAGCACCATTCATTCCAACCCCAAACACGGATGGGTGGGTGCCTGCTCGGACCAGAGACCAGCAGCATCCTGGGAGGTTAGCTCCGTGCACGTGAGCACTCAGCACTGACTGTGCCTGGAGCAGAGCCGGCACATAGTAGGTGCTCAGCTGATGTTCATGGCATGCAGGCATGTCTGAAATGAATAGTGGATGATGGATCACAACGCTAGCCTGTCTGCAGGCTGTGTGTCTATTTCGGGGTAAAGAGCACTACGTGACAGTGTCGTACTGGGTCTGCGCACATGCTCTGTCTCCGTGGGGTTCTGCCGAACCTACTTCTAATTACCTAAATCGTTTTATATGCTAGTTTCTCTCCACCTCCATGATCTGTGTCTAACGGAAGAGGAGGCCAAGCTCATACCTGGCCTCAGAATATAACCCCATTTACAAGGAGCGGCCCTGAGCGCTGTTAGTCTGGTGGGAGACCCTCCTGGGCCACCTGTTGTATGTGGGTGGAAGAAGGCCTGACCTCCAGGCGGGCCTCTGGATGGGCCTCCCCTGTGGCCCTCCTCCTGGTGTCTGGTGTGTCCTCCTCCCCATCTCTCCTGGGACTTGGCGGGGCCTTGTCTTGTCTGCCCCAGGGAGACCTCTGCATCCTGCAGCTTAATGACCTGCTCTCAGCAATCAGCAGACTCTGGTTTTCAAGCTGAAGCAGGTGAGACTGGCTGATTGCTGAGGGCACAGACGCTGATTTCCCAGGCTCCTCTCGGGTGTGAGCCTGCTGCGTCTGCTGCAGCCCCTGGGTCCTGGCACCTGGCCTATTGATGGCTCTCCCTCAGGCTAGTCGATTCACGCTCCTGGCCGCCTTGCTTGGCATTCCTATCTTTTCTCTGCAAGACTTTGGAGCCCGAGTCCTGCACTCTGGGCTCATGACTTGCTGTGTGACCTTGGCAGGTCTCCTCCGTGACATAAGGACAGCCTCCTCGCTCTCCTCTGAGAACTAAATCATAGTAGTGCCACCGTTAGTTGAGCCTTCCCACTGGACCAAGTCTGTTTACTCCCCACAGTAACCTTTGAAGGAAGGATGACTACAGCCCTCCTTTTACCAATGCGATAACAGAGGGTCAGAGAGGTTGAGTTACTTGCTGAAGGTCACACAGTATTGAGCAACAAAGTTGGGATTGGAACCCAGGCAGCCCAGTTCCAGGGTGAACTTTTATTGTTAAAGGATTATGACTTTGACTCATTTCAGGTCCCCATTTCCTCTGCCCACCTGCTTAGTCCCAGCCCGTCCACTGCTGAGACAGAGCACCCCTCTCTGTCCCTTTCCTCCACTTACCAGGAGGCTCCCTGAGGGTTGAACTTCGGACCTTTGTGGCTGCTGCCTGACGCTCACAGGGTCAAGGTTCACCCGAGCAGGGCTGGGAAGGGACCGCTAGCCCCTCCCTCTCAGCAGGCCACCTCTGCTTCCCTCCGATCCCCCGCTTCTCCGCAGCCAGGCCAGGCCCTGGGACAGACCTGGGCTTTGCCGACTGCCTCTTTCTCTTTAGAATTAGAAAAGACTCAAAATCATTCGACAGGCACAATAACAAGGATGGACGAGCCGATCTGCCAAGGAGAGCTGAGCGTGCCTCTGTAACAGGGAGCCGCCAGGGTCCTCCCTGGCTTCCTTTGGGGTGTAGGCAGAACTGCCCCTTACTTGCCCTGAGTGACCCTTCTGACCTTGGTTTCCTTGTCAAAAAAAAAAAAAGAAAAAAAAATTCCAGGCTCAGAGAGGGTGGCGAGCTGCTCATGGTCACACAGCTAGTGAATTCGGTGGGGAGCTGGGAATCGCACTCAGCCTGACCGTAAATCCTCATCTCCCCCTGCACACTCTCACCACTAGGTATGTGTGTGTTCTTTTAAATCTCAGTGCGAAGGGGAGCGCCACCTTTCGCTGGTGTGTGTGTGTGTGGGATCGTTGTGAGTTCCTCTGTTCTGTTCGCCTCACCGTGTTTCCCAGAAGCCCGTCTGGTGGCCACAACCCTCACTGCTCAGGCCGAAGTCTGCTAATGGCGTCCAAGGGACCCGCTGTCACTGCCCTAACCCTGGCCTGTGGCTGGGGACGATGGCTCTCAGCTTCTCCTGCCGTCCAGAGCACCAGGGTCCTGGGATTCGGAACCTCGCTTCGCCTTTGGGTCCGTTTCTGGGAGCTGGATTCCGGGTTTAGCCCAGGGTGTCAGGCCCAGCACTAGCGACATTGGGGCCACACAGTCCTCCCTGGTCTTTGCCCACTAGATGCCAGCGAGGGCAGTCACCCTCCGCTGACGGTCACGGCATTAAAGGGGTGTGAGACAGTAGGCAGAGCTTCTCCAGAGAGGCAGAGCAAGATCCGATTAGGTCTGTGTGGGAGAGTACTGAGCATGGAGAACGAGCACCAAGAGGTGGACCAAGCTCAAATTCCAGCACTGCGTTAAGGCTTCACGTCTCCAGACCTTGGTTCCCATCTGGGAAATGGGAGCAATCACCACCTGCCTGATCGGAGGCAGGAACAAGGGCAGCAGCACTACCCGCCACGCTGGCCCCAGCAGCCTCCATCAGTCCAGCCCGAGGGCCTCTCCGCTGTGTTTTCCATCTGCACCTTTGCTGCTGCCCAGCACAGAGAGGTGGGGGTGTCCAGGGGACAGAGTTGAAGGAGACTATCCCTGCGCCGGCCTTCCCCCAACCTGCTGCACCAGATCCATCCCCAGGGCTCAGCAGGAGGGCAGCAGCTGCGGCCGGTGGAGGTCTGTGCATTTACATGTCCAGCGGAGCCGGCCTGAGCTCCAGGCCCTGGGTGTGTATGGGCCGCAGCACCCCTGCCGGGCAGTGAGCTCTGTCCCCAGGCAGAGCCCGCAGTATTTGCCTCTTGCAGATTCTCTGTGAACCGGAGGCCCAGCCCTGAGAACTCTTTTTCATTTTTGGTACGAGGGATTGAACCCAGGGGCACTTGACCACAGAGCCACCTCCCCACCCGATTTTGTATTTTATTTAGAGACTGAGTGACTTAGGGCCTCTCAGTTGCTGAGGCTGGCTTTGAACTTGCCAGCCTCCTGCCTCAGCCTCCCAAGCTGCTCCTAGTGGAGTGCGCCCCGGCGCCCGGCCCCTGAGAACTCTTGAGTGGGTGGGCTCTTGCTCAAGGCCAACATGGACTTGTGGTCTGTGTCCCCAGGAGAAGTACGTGGAGGAGCTGGCCGCCGTGAGGCAGACCCTCCAGACAGACCTGGAGACATCCATCCGGCGGATCGCCGACCTGCAGGCAGCCCTGGAAGAGGTGGCCTCCAGCGACAGTGATACGGAGAGGTAACAGGTTGGGGCGGGGGCGCTGGACACGGCTCCTGGGGAGCGCTGACGTCTTCATGGGCCCGGGGCCACGCCCCTGGGAGCCCCTGGGGCTGGAGGTGTCGCTGGCTGGCTGGGATCAGGGGACACTGGATGCCGGCCCGACAGGGATTCGCGGCTCCTTGTCTCCGCTGAGTCCATCGAGCGAATGTCCGGAAGCCCAGGCCTGGTCTAGTTCTAACACCTCTTCTGTAAAGTGGCAAAATCGTACTAGGATGAGCCACAGGAAATGGCCGCGTGCAGATCGAGGGTTCCTGTCCCACCCGCTGCCTCCCCGCGGGGTTGTTAGAGCCGAAGGGCTTCCTGGAGGAACCTGGCGGAGAGCAGGGTCGGGATGCACACGTGGGCGCCGAGTTCGTGCAGAATTAGTGGGGCGGCTTGACGAGAGCCATTCCAGGTACAAGTTCAGAGGGCTGGGGGTTGGGGAGCCCCCCAGGACCAGTGTCAGGGCTTCTGTCCCCTCTTCCGGCCTTGAGGCTCCAGTTGCCACAGGCCACGGTCAGTGTGGGCTGGACGGAGCTCACCGTGTCCCAGGCCATCCACCCTGCAGGTGGCCAAAGGTCTTCGTCCCAGGAGTTGCCTTGGCAACCTCGGCTTGTCACTCATCCCCCACCCCAGCCTCCCCGTCACAGCCTGGGAAGCAGGGAGAGGTCTCCTTCGCACAGCTCGGCACTAAGGAGCCTGCAGATGCGCCTCCCCTAGCCACGCCACGTCTGAGCGGGCTGACCAGTCCTTCTAGGTCTTTCCCTGTGGCGAGGCTGATTCGTGCTGCCACAGGAGGGTCAGACCCCAGACCTGGGAGTGCCACCTTCTCTGTTCCTTCTTGTCTCATGGAAGGTCAAGGTCACACAGCATATTAGCACAGTTGGAACCCAGGTCTGCCCTTGCCCACCTCGGCCTCCTCTCGGCAGGTGGAGGCGGGGGCTGGCTCTGCCTGGCAGAGCAGTGGGTGTGAGACAGGAAGCAGAGAGGACTGGCAGCCAGCGCTGGGTGAGCCAGTGCGGAGAACCAGACATCTCTGTTCAAGAAGACCCTGCGCCATCAAAGAAAGAAAAAACCCAAACAAGACAAGCAAACAAAAGAACGAGGCTCTAACGCTGCCGGTGGCTTCCTTTATTTTCCTCCAAGTTCACCTGCACTTTCTAACCCTTGCACGACACACACCACACACCCCTAGTCGCCCTGGCGCCCACTTTAGGAGGTTTTGCTCCTGTGAGTTACGGCCTTTGGGTGCCTAATTTTAGAAAGTGCACCCACCCCTCTCCTGCTGGCGGCCCTGGGCTGGTCCTGGCTGCTGGGAGGGTGTCCCCTTCTGAGGGCACCGTGGTGGTAGCCTCTCTGGGAGGGAGGAGCCAGCCCCGGGAGGGTCTGGGGCAGAGAGAGGCATGTTCTAGAAAGCGGGAGCTCTGTGTCCCTGCGAGAAAGAAGTGACCAAGTGGGTCTCTTCCTCCTCCTGACTTTCCTCCCCTTCCTCCTTACCTCTCTTCCATCCTTCTTCCCCTCTCAGGATGGCCCATGGGAACCCCCGAGACCCTTAAAATGCCCCCAAGCCCCGGGTAGGATCAGCCACACCACTCGTGGGGTCCCCTATGAAATGCACGGGTGGGCTTCCTGCTTCAAAAATGTAAAACGTCCACCGGGCTCCAGGGCACCCGCCTGTCATCCCAACGACTTGGAAGGCTGAGGCAAGAGGATTATGAGTTCAAAGCCAGCCTCAGCAACATAGCGAGGCCCTAAGCGACTCGGCAAGACCCTGTCACTAAATAAAATATAAAAAGGGCTGGGGAGGTGGCTCAGTGATTAAGCACCCCAGGTTCAATCCCTGGTACAAAAAAAAAAAGAAAAGAGTAAGACGTTCAAGACATGAAACCAAACACGGACTTCAGGACGTGATTGGGAAGCCTGTGCAGCCAGCCAGACCCCAGGCTGATGATTCACGAGGAGCATGTCCCAATGCCCAGTGGCCCTTGGTCCTAACCCAAGGCCTCCATGTGGATTGGAGAGTGAAGCCCAATATCGATTTCCAATAACACCCAAGACTGGGAAAACCGGGGTGGGCCTTACCTGGAAAGAAGTTTCAACACGTTTCAAAGAATCGGCGTCAGACCAAGCATGCTCCCTGACGGCATCTGAGCCCGAGGATCATCAACAACAAAAGGAAGTCCATCCAGAGCTGAGTCCCCAGCTCCTGCCCCTCGGCGCCGCTCTGGATCCTTCCCCTCTTGGCCTCTCCTCCATGACCCGGGCATCCTTGCCTGGAGTAAGAGGTTCGGATTGGGTCTGAGGGATTGGTTTTTGATACTTCTCCAAACTGAGCTCTCAATCAGGATTCAAACCCACTCGGGGGCGGGGGGGAGAGAGAGAGAGAGAGAGAAGGAGAGATTCTCTGAGAAACCTGTTCAAATCAGGAACCATCACCTTCCTCCCTGTTGGGATTTAGGCCCGAGTGTAGCAGGCCTTCCAGGCTGGAAACGTGGCTCAGAATGTCCGTGGCGTTCACAGCAGCCTGCCCGCGCGCCGGCCCGCGGCGGGGCTGGCGTCCTAACTAGACTGCGGTGTCCCTTCCTGGGTTAATGGAGGGAAGCTGTGGGGGGGGTGTCCCCTGGGCCTGCAGCCTGCCCATTGTCATGCACAGCCTGCTGCGCTGGCTGGAGACCACCCCTCTACTCCCAGCCCAGAGTCTGCAGCTGCTCTGTCGCTCTGGGTGGGAGTTTGGGTGGGTGTGGAGAGACCCACGGGTGCCCTCTGACCTCTGGATCAGCGACAAGTACACCAATCCCTAGCTGGGTCAGTCTGAGATGAATGTTCCAGAAAAACATCCTCGATGGCTGGGTTGAGTATAAGCTGGACGTTTTTCCAACACACGCTCTTTTTCTAACCTGGCTAAAATGAGGCTTCGGAAGGACAAGCAGAGAGATCCGGGTCCGAGTGGAGATGGCGGCTGCCTCTGGCGACATCCTTCTGTGCGAACGTGTTCAGGGATGGAGCCAGACTCTAAGGTTTCCTGCTTTGTGGGAGAGGGGCCTTTGGAACGGCCGGCGGCCCTTTCTGACAACTCTTTTACTTCGAGTTTGCACCCCAGAGTAACGAGCATGCCCCAGGCCTGGGAGAACAGCTTGAAAGACTTCTGCTGTGATCTCAGAAGGCTGTCACCTGGTCCAGGCTACACAGGAGAGCACCCAGGCCACCTGGCTTCAGCTGCCCAGCTAATGGCATCCACAGGGAGTGGGAGCTGCAGGCAGGGCGTCTGCTTCTGCATTTCAGGAAATAATCATGAGTTGAATGATCGGTACTTCTCTGGTGACCTTCCCATGTGCCAGGTACTATGCTACGTGCCCAGCGTACACTGTGCCCACAACGGCTCTCTGAGGTTCCTGTCACTGTCAGATGAGGAAACTGGGGCTCGGAGGAGTCAAGAATCTTGCCACTGTGTCCACCAGACATGAGAGAGCCGTACTTGGATTTCCAGGCTGACCTTGTCACCCACGCTTCTAAAGAGGAGACCCTGCTGTTGTGTAAAACAGACTCTGTTTCCTCCTTCCCCTTGTCAAGGTCTCTGTTCTCTGCCCAGCAGCTGGCCTGTCACCATGGGGAGCTCATGTCTGTCACTGAGGAGATATGGAGCCACTTGCCGGGCAGTATTTGCATTTAGACTACAGTCGTCTGGCCCAGACTCACCCGAAAGGAAGATGTCGGAAGACGTTTAATCAATTACCTTGCTTATCATCAGTCCCTCTGTTTATAAATTCTTGGCCCAAGTTCTTTGTTTTAAAAGCAATGTGCATCAAGATGAGAGTAGGAAACACTGCCCACAGGTCAGGAGGTGAGGGGTCCAATCCCAGGTGCCACCAAATAGATCAGCACCATGGACAGGTCAGCTGCCCTCCCAGCCTTGGTTGCCCACCCCACATATAGCCATGGCGAGCGCTCCGTGTTATGACTTAGGGAGACAGGCAGACTCCTACCTGCCTCACTGAGCTGTTCTCCAGAGACTCTTCACATAATGAAGGAGTCAATAGATTTCTAACAGGCTCTTTTAAACAGAGACCCCTTTGGTTTTTATACCACAGCAAACGCTTCCAGAAAATTCTAGCTAAGGATAAGATTGTAGCGAAAGAGGGAAACTTGGAGCTAATTCCTCCTCCTGGGGTCTTCTTGCTGCCCCTTGGCAGCCCGGGTGGTGTCTCCCAGCACCAGAACCATGTGGTACGGGTCAGGCACCTGCCGGACCACTAATCCGTGACGTGCACGGAGCCAGCAGAGTGGCTGATTCCACCCCATCTGGTGTGGTGCTTCTCAGGAGCAGAAAAGGCAAGACTTCCCTGCTTCTGCTGGAATTCTCCCTCACTCCCGCCCCAGGCCTCCGCTCCAGACCCCATGACGAAGGTGTTGGGTGGCTTCAACATTTATTCACTCATAAATAAGTGGGGGACACTCATAAATAAGCGGGAGCTCTTTAGCTCCCAGAAGTTCTCGGTCCGTCTCTTTATTTTAAACACCCTCTGTTTTGTTGAAAATGTCTCGACTAGTGGGTAATGCGGGGTGCAGGCTGGACGCCACCTTTGCTCTGGATGATATTTCATTCCAAGTGGGTATTAGACGGACCACCTGGCCGCGCCTGGCCTCTGCTCCGCAGCTTCTGTGCCTGATCAGTGGTGCCAATTCGCCCGCAGCGGACACCGGCACCATGGAAATGGGGGGAGGCGGGCTGCTTCCACAGTACATCCTTGTCCTCCTGGTGGGTTCTTTCCAAAGCCATAGGCTTAGGAGGGGAGGAGCAAAGGATGCTGGCCACCTGACCACCTTTTTGTTTTTTTTTTAATAAGGTTGACACTTCAGAGTCTTTGCCGTCTTTTTTTCTTTGGTACCAGGGATTGAACCCAGGGCCACTTGACCACTGAGCCACATCCCCAGCCCTTTTTGTGTTTTATTTAGATATTTAGAGACAGGGCCTCCCTCAGTTGCTGAGGCTAGCCTTGAACTCTCAATCCTCCTGCCTCAGCCTCCCGGGATGGCAGGCGTGTGCCACTGTCCCCGGATAGAGGCTTTGCCATTTTTTTAAACTCCAGTTGAACAATGCAGTGGTGGCTTGAGTCTGCTGCCTGCTTGCTCGCCCCAAGGGACCCTGGCCTGGCCAGCCCAGATCTTCCTGTTAAGATGGAACCGAGATGAGAATCTGTCTGTATCCATGCTGGTGGGAAGCAGAAGGCAAATCCCAAAGGAAAAGCGCTTCCTAAAGGGACCGTTTTTGCAAGGCTGGGATGTGGCACAGGGTAGCACCTGGGGTCAGCAACAACGGCTACCAAAATGGAAGGGGCAAGAGAGGGCGCGATGGCTGGAATCCAGAGAGAAGGGAAGGAGGAGGGAGGAGCGGACAGGAGGTCCCTGTGGAGAGGGCTTGGTGGCAGGAGCAGCGCTGGCCTTTCCAGTAGAAGCCAGTCCGGGAGAATGAACACGCCGCCCGCCCCCTCCTCCCTCCTTGGCCAGGTTGAGCCCTAGGGGAAGCCACAGGGGCGGGGAGCCCACTGATGTGGTTCCCGCCATCAATCCATCAATCGACCGAGGTGGCGCTCAGGGATCCTCCCAGGCACGGCGCCGGGGCAGACGCGCGGGGAATGTGCGCGCTCAGGGCAGCCGTGCGTCGGGCAGCGGTGGACGGCACGGAGCACGTGGGTCTCCAGTGCGGAGGGAGGAGCCTCTCCAGCGGGTGGGGTCTGGATCCTGAGCCCCCCACGGGGCTCCCACCGGCTGGCGAGGGTGGGAGTGGAGGGTCTGAGCCCCAGGAGCGCCTCCGTGAGCCACTGGACCCTGATAGGAAGCGCTCCCGGGGCAGGTGGAAGGGAAGCCACCCAGGCCCCATTCCTGGGATTAGGGTTCAGGGTGGGGACACCGGGCAGCGGTGAATCTGCCCGCCCCCCTGGTACTGGGGTCCCATTGGAGATCCTTTCCTCTGAATGACCGGCTGGTGAATATTCAGCCTTTGGGGGCCACAGAGTCTCCCTCTGTCGCAGCTACTCTTCTGTGTCATGAAAGCTTGAAGCAATCACAGAAAAAACAAAATAAAAACTAGGTAGCCAGGGGATTTGGCCCAGAGTGTAGTTTACTGACCCCTTTCCTGTTGGATTCTCCGGGCACGGCCTGAGGACGCCTGGTCCTGTAAGACGCCTGGTCCTGTAAGATGCCTATGACTCGTGCTTGACCCACAGGGGACATTGCATTCTGGTGGGGACAGGGGTACGCAAATAGAAGCCCCTGAGGCTGACAGGTCTTGAGGACAGGGACCAAGGGGCAGCAGCAGCAGGTGCATCCCTCAGAGGAAATGATCAGGACTTCCAAGGAGGGAATTCCAGCAGAGAATAAAACACACAGGCCCAGGGCTGAGATGGCATCTTGGTTTGCTGAGGTTTGTGGCTTGGTGGTCTGGACAGGGCACATGCACGCTGGTAGGTCCTTAAAAGGCGCCACAGATCTGGCGTTCAAAGCTGCGTGACCTTAGACAAAGGCGTCCCGTTGCTCTGCTCTAAAATGGAGACACACAGGCTGGGTCATGAGATGTGCTGAGGGCGTGTTTGTTGAATGGAGGGATTCTCCCTGAAGAGTAGCTGCGGTTGTAATTAGTTCTGGAGTTTCCCACAATGCCCTGGGAAGCTATCCTGCCCCACGTCTGATTTGCTAGCCTGACAAAGAACGAAAAGCAAATGCCTTGCTTGTGGCAGTAACGATGCTATTAATAACAGCTGTGCGGGTTGTACTTTTTAAAAGTAGTGGGAATGGTTGCTGCCATTTAATTAGCACTATGTATTTGCCAGGAACCACGCTGAGAGCTTTATAAGGGCTATTGCACTTACTTGCTCCAGAATCTGGAGGCAGATCCCCATCATTAGCTACGTTTTACAAAGGAAGAGAGAAGAGGCCCAGAGAGGGCAAGCAGCTTCCCCAAGATCACACAGCAGCAAATTTTGAAAGTGGGAGGATTCAACCCCCAGCAGGTTGAAAACCAAGTTCTCTGGCACCCGGCAGCAGAAGTATAACACACCCCCTCTTGTGCTTATTTCTAGTGTGCAGACAGCGGTGGATTGTAGCAACAACGATGGCCGAAAAGAAATGTAAGTTAAACCCGAAGTAGAACTGAGCAGCTCACAAGGGTGAGGCCCTGGCTGTCTCTGTGCAGTTCACTCTGGGAATAGCCACACCCACTTGAAAAAGTATCAGCTGTGCCAACAAGAGCTCGACTTCACGGTCATCATACGACACAAGGGGTGTGTGATTGAACTGTCCAGTTTCATTTAGATAGAGATCTAAATCATGCCATGGTCCTCAAGCACCTTCTATGGCTCCCCATTGCCCTAGAATAGACTTTGGGGATGGACATTTGTGTCCTGCACATTTGACCTACCTTTCCATGTCATCTATGCCTTAACCTTTAAGGACCCCCATACTTATATGTACACTGGCCCTTCTATCTAAAATTTCATTTCCAGTTCCTGTGTGGCCAAGTCCTAACCATCCCAGGGGACATAGCTCTCCTGCCACTACTTGGGACCTTCCCACGTGCCTTCAAGAAGCAAATCAAGGCTCTCTACTTACTAATCCTAGACTCTATTCTCTGTCCCTCCCTACAGTATTGTAATTTCTCCTTTATTTTATAGTTATTTATACAGATGTGTTTCCACTCTGCTTGCTTGGAGGCCTGAGGACAGGGTCAATGTGAAGTCCATGTGTGTGGCTCCACGCTCACTGTGACTGATACAGAGTGTCCTGTAGACAACACACACACACACACACACACACACCATCTCCTGGTACATCAACCAGAAAATAATTATTGAATATCTGTATTGATCTCTCCTGTGCTGCTTTCAGTATCACAGAGCACAGAAGAAAAATCCCTGTTCACAAAGACACTCTGGTTAAGATAAGGAGTTAAAACTGTCACATTTGACCTATTTCATGAACATCTTATTTGGGATAAAATTCAATGCCAAGCCAGGTGCAGTCGTGCATGCCTTTCACACCAGCAGCTCAGGAGGCTGAGGCAGGAGGATCGTGAGTTCAAACCAGCCTCAGCAAAAGCGAGGCACTAAGCAACTCAGTGAGACAAAATAGGACTGGGGAGGTGGCTCAGTGGTCAAGTGCCAGAGTTCAATCTCTAGTACCTCCCCTAAAATTTCAATGCCAAGTTCTAAGCCCAAATCCTAGAGGCCTTGACATCTGTGTTGGAGCATGTGTCTCCCCGAGGGAGAGGGCAGAGGTCGCTGACACGGGCATCAGAATTGAAAGGAGCAGGGCTTACGCCCGGATGTCATCATTGCCTGGCCGGCCGGCCTTGACTAAGACATCTGTCGGCCCCTCCCCACCCACTTCGCCCATCTGTATGCTGGGGACAGCTCCGGCTCCCGCTCTGAGGGACAGTGAGGGAGGTCCTCCTGGCTCGTGCGGTGCAGTGGATGTCTAGGTATTGCCGGTACCGTGCTTGTCATTGTGCTGCATTCTGATTCTAGAGACAACGTCTCCCTGGTCAGCTCCCAGCCAGAGGGCAGTCTGCAATCCTGGCTGAGCTGTACCCTGTCCCTGGCCACAGACACCGTGAGGAGCCCCTCTCGGCAGTCGGCCATCAGCAGCTGCGTCCTCAGCCCCAGGTAAGAGCGTCGTCCTGCTGCCTGAGGTTCACCCATAGCCCGAGGAATCTGAGTTGCAAGGTTGTCCTTCCGGCTGACCATTCTTCTGGCTGAGGCACAGATAGCCACAGTCCTGACAGCCTGGGCCTCTCCCCTGCCCCTCCCTAATGACAGCGTGACTCTCTCAGCCCCCACTTCCTCAGATGTCACCATGAGAGATGATCAGACTCACTGGCTCAGAGGGTCAAAATGATGAGGATCTAATGCCAGCCTCTGCAACACATGGTTTTCTGATGATTTTACATAGTAGCGTGAACCCTAAAGATCACTTGTCGTTACAGTGACCTCTACCTCAGCCTTACTCATTTTCCATGTGTGGATAGTTATGGTTTTAAAGTTTTCTTTATTTTAAAAAAAAGAGTTTTGTTTTGGCTTTTTAAATTATCGCTTTTAATGAGAAGTGATATAAAGAATTAAACCAGGTGCAGAGGGGCACACCTGTCGTCCCAGGAGGCTGAGGACTGCTTGAGTCTCGTTTGAGAACAAGCTGAGAAGCATCCTGAGACCCCCATCTTAAAACAAATGAACAGACAAAGACAAAAAAATAAGAAAGACGAAGGAGGAAGAAGGAAAGGGGAAATTGAGCCGGACGATCTTTCACTCACAGATGTTAACTTTACGAGAAGGCAGATCCATCATTTCCAGACCACAGGGGTATGTTAATGAGGTCACAGCCGAGAGGAGATGCCCACAGATCCCCCGGCCCGCCCGCAGTGGGTCGCCCCAACAGGTGGGTCCTGGGGGCCATCCTCAGTGGCACGGATTAAATCCACCTTCCCTCTGGCTTTTCGGATCCATTTCTCTGGGTTCGCTTGGTTTTCCTTTCAAAAGCAGCCCTCTTGTCACTGGGGCTTAATGGCCCTAAATCAGACATTATGGATCAAGCAGATGCGTAATTAAGATGAAGTGCACGCTGCTCACGCCATGACAGAAGGACAGGGGTGATAAGACAGGAAGGAAGCTCACAGGCTGATGGGCGGACCCAGACAAACCCTTCCTGGCTTGAGTCTTGTTTGCTCTGAAGCGGGGGCTCTCTCAACCAAAAGAGGGGGACGGGGGTTCACGCGCCCCTTTTGGGCCTATTCAGCAAATAGCAAATACCCAGCCCACGTCTTCGTTAATCTTAGACTGAAATATGTGCTGTAGAAAATATCAAAGGGAGCCTTTAGCAATGGGGTGCATCCGGGGAATTAATCAAAGCAAGATTGTCTGATCATTGCTCTTAATTAAAAACAAAGGTCTGTGAGGAGGAAGGATGTGTGTCCTCTTCAAAACTTAGGACTTTCCCTTTCGACCTTGGCTTCCCCTGCCCACCAGTGCATAAGGCAGCAGAAGCCAGCTGGGAAGTGGCCAGTGGAGAATGCTAATGCTGAGTCCCGTGATATGCAAGTTTCCTAATCAAATCCTGTTACAGTGCAGAAGAGGGACTGTACCCCGGGGCTTCTGCCCTTACGCACCTGTTTGTATGGGAGATGGTGGGTGTGGTGGTGCTTTCCATGCACGGTCTGAAGTCAGAGCATCTGGATTCCAATCTCCATGCTGTGTGATTTGGGGCCGATGGCTTAACCTCTCTGTTTGTGCATCCTCATGGATCATTCGGGGCTGTCGTCAGGATAAATGTGGGTGAGGCTCCAGCAACTGATGCATGCACTGGTCTAACCCAGGCTCCTCTGCTGCCCCTCGGGGAGGGTGGGTCCTCAGCAGCCCCAGGCAACCGTCTCCAGGGTCTTCTCCAGGAGACCCAGTGACAGCTCAGGGTGGAATCGCCTTCACAAAGAACCACGAGGGTCAGGAGGCAAGGGAGACACTTGGACATTTGACAAGAAGCTCCTTGTCTGTCCTGGGGACTGACTTTCAGTCTGTGCTATTGAAATGTTTGGTGAATGAATAACTGATCACAACAGTAAGACTGGAGCAGAAATAGGAACTGTATTTAGCCATAGCTCGGTATCCATTGTGGCTCAGAGAGGGTGGATCATTCACTCATTGTCACACAGCATGTAAGTAGAAGAGTCAGGATTCGAACCTGGATTTGAAACCCCTCTGAAGCCTGTGTTTGTATTTGCCCCGCTACTACAGCTCTCTGATGTTTATATAGGTGTTGGATTGCCCACCCAGCAAAGTGTGTGGGCGACAATCTGTCCTGTTCCTAAAAGTGCTTAAGGACTGTTATGGGTCCAGAGCCTCCTGCATGCCCGGGCCTATGGCAAGAAGCCCTGATCGTGGTGAAACTTTCCTTTGAATCATAGTTAGAACTAGAATTCTAGACATTCTGAGTTGGACAGAAGCGTTGGGCTTACCTAGTCCAAAGTGTTCATTATACAGATGAGAACTTGAGGTCAGCAGAGGAACATGTCTCTCCCAGACAGACAATGACTACTGGCCAGGGTCCTTTACCTCCAGCTCTTGAGAATCGCACAAAACGTCCATGAGTGCGTCCTCTCTCCACGAACATGAAGGGAAGCACAGGTAATTGTTGAAAAGATGGCCGCCCTAATTACCCCGATTGGATCACGACGCGGTCTCTGCATGCATTGAATTCCCACACCAGACCCCACAAACAGGAACAATCAAAAATTAATTTTTCTACAAATGCGAATGAATTTTTCTACAAAATTTCTTTTTTCTTTCTTTCCTTTTTCTGTTATTATATTTCAAACGTTTGCAGTACTGGGGATTGAACCCAGGGCCTCACACATGCTAAGCAGGTGCTCTCCCTCTGAGCCACCTCCCCAGCCCTATTTTGTATTTTATTTAGAGACAGGGTCTCACTGAGTTACTTAGGCATTGCTGAGGCTGGCCTCAAACTCGCCATCCTCCTGCCTCAGCCTCCCGAGCTACTGGGATGACATGTGTACCACCATACCCAGATCAACTCTTTTTATTTTTTTCGTAAATTCAAACCTATTATGCCCAGTTTCAGAGAAATATGTAGCTGAATTTAAAACATCTGAGCTGTAGTGA
The DNA here is from genome assembly GCF_902686455.1 of Sciurus vulgaris. NCBI lineage: Eukaryota > Metazoa > Chordata > Mammalia > Rodentia > Sciuridae > Sciurus > Sciurus vulgaris. Next base: position 131,602,821 of record NC_136468.1, read on the forward strand.
AATCTCCCCTGGGGGTTGGGGGGGGAATTCAATGATACCACAGCATAAATACCATTATTATGATAATGAGAAGAATATTGGATTTCCAAGAAAGACTAATAGAGTTACCCCTCGCCTTCTAACAGAAAAGTGTTGGACGGGGTAAAGAAAGGATATTACAAATCGGTATGTCAAGATAAAGGAATTAATTTCTCTCTTCATAGAAGTAAAATGGTTTGCCTGTTCGTAACATGACATGAAGTTCAGATAGGGTTCATTTTCTACATCAGTCATGCCCGTGTGGGTGATCCTTGCTCCTAACACACTCAGTATTATCAGGAAGACAAAGGAAATTAAAATAGAAATTAATAAAGACTTAAAAGCCCCTAATCTCAGCTCACTTTCCAAAGGGATCAGCCATCTTCCGTTTGGTATACATGCTTCCACATCTCTCTCTGTGACTATAATCATATAGATGCACTTGTAGCAAATAGCACATTTGTTGGCTTTTAAAATCGTAAGTGATACGATGCTCTATTATGTACGCTACTCCTGAATTCTTAGGGTGTGCTTCTTTTTTTTGGGTGGGGTTATAGGGGATTCAACTCAGGGGCACTCGACCACTGAGCCACATCCCAGCCCTACTTTGCGTTTTATTTACAGACAGGGTCTCGCCGAGTTGCTTGGCACCTCACTTTTGCTGAGGCTGGCCTTGACCTCGTGATTCTCCTGCCTCAGCCTCCCAAGCCGCTGGGATGGCAGGCGTGCGCCCCTGCACGCGGCTCTTATGGTGCGTTTCTTTCCCTTCACAATATATCTTGGAGATCTTTCCTTACCAGTACGCTCAAGTCCATCTTCTTCTTTTAAATCCCTGCAGAAGATCTTAAAGTTAGGTGGTGCTCTATTGAACTGCAGGGCTTCCTGTTTGCCTTTCAGGTGCTTTCCAGATACTTCCTAGAAATCTGTCAGGCTTCAAGAAACACACGCCCTTAGGCGCACAGGCAAAGGCTTCTCCAGTCAAAGGGCGTTCGCGTGCTAAGTTTGAGTGGGGATTGCCACACAGCCCAGTGTCCTCTCCACTAGGAGGCTCGACGTGAGAGCAGAGGAGAGGAGTCTGGTGTCTGTCCCTGTCTTACCTGGCACGTGGCCAGGCTCCCTAAATGAGCCCCTAGGTGCTTTCCAATTTGACTGAGAAAGACGGTCACTTTAAAAACAGAAAGGAGGAGAAAGCAGTCCCCGGCCCACCGCATCAAGTCATACCCCGTGTTATTTATAAGCAATGTCAACTCGAGAGAAATATACCCAGAGCTCTGTGATTTACTGCTCGGGAGCCCAGCCGCTGCTGCTGATAAATGCAGTTCTTCTGGGGACGGGGACACTAAATCACGCTGTGGCCCCTGGAGAAGGCGCTGGTGGGCTTGGTGGTGGCAGCTGGAGTTTGTTCAGGGGTCTCTCTTGACAGCTGGCGGCAGGTGGGACCAGGGCCGCCCTCCAGCACCCTGCCCTGCCGGCCTAGCGGGAAAGCGGTGGCTCTCCATGATTCTTGTCCTCACAGTCTGTCGGGTCCCCAAGCAGAGACTGAGCCCCGTCTGGTCCAGGACTCGCACCCGCTGCCCAACAGGTCCCCGGCTGTGGTCCCGCAGGGCGTGGCAGGGCCGGGTGCTGACGACGCTGCTTGGCGTCTGCAGGATGCGCGTGGGTGTCCTCCGTGGTCAGTCGCTGGCCTCATTTTATTGGCCAATTAACATTCGGGTCCATCCGGCCTCTCCTGCATCTTCAGTTCTCGTGTCCCAGTTATCCGCCCTGCAGCCTCGGGTCCTCCTGTCTGCACTGTCCTCTCTCCGGCTCCCCTGAGTTACTTCTTCTTCCCTTCACGTCCAGACTTCTCCAAAGGAGGTCTGCACGCAGCGTGGCCCTGTCCCGCTCTGCCCGGGCACCACGCCCCAGGCCCGCCCTCACCCGTGCGCCTGAACTTTCTTCATGACGTGGGCAGCTCCTTAGCGGCAAATCAAGTCGGGGGGCAATCTCAAGTCCTTGGCTTCCTCGCCTGCTGTCGAACACGTCTTGGAACTTTTTGCTGGGCCTCTGCATTTGCACCCTTGGGTGCTCCTCAAACTTATTTCCCACCCGACTCCCCAGATGCCTGGGTGCACAGCACTCTGCCCTGGCTCACCTGGCTGCTTCTCTCTCCACCTGAGGGCAGGCAACTCTCTCGTGATTTGCATCTCCAGATGTAAATAAGCAAGTGACCCCCAAGTCCAGACCCCTCACTCTGAGGTTCTCCCAAGTTTCAAATTGATAGAACTTAACTAATGGCACACGCTGATCACCTGCGGGAGTTCTGCCTGCCGTTTCCTGTCCTCTTGGATCTGCTGAGGAAGCTTGTCCTCCCCGCACCTGTCATCCACATTACAATGGGAGGGAGACTCTGTCACTCATGAAACCACCCGAGCTGGAGACCTTGAGTCACCCCAGCCTGTCATCCCTCTCTCTCATTCCCACATTCAACTGGTCGCTCGGTCTTGATGATTCTGCTCCCCTCTGGGCCGGGGATTCAGGAATTCTGAATCCTGGGGAAGGGGTCGCTGGCCAGCCTCTCTCCTCAGCTTTCCATGATGCTTTGCTGCTCACTGAGGCAGCAAGATGGCGGCCAACAACCCCAAGCTCAGGCTCAGCCACTCCAAATCCAGTGGCAGAGGAAATCTCTCTCTCTTCTCAACAGTTCCACCAAAATCCCAAGCCCATGTCCATCACTGAAACAGTCAGAAAGGGACCAAGGGAACAGAAGCACCCCCACCTCAGGACTAAGTCAGCGTTCTCACCTGGTTCTGGAACATGGGGGAAGTCCCAATAAACCCCTGCACAAGGAGGGAACAGGGGCTCCCCAAAGGATTATGGGTAGGATTATTGCCTGAAGCAGGTGGATATTAGTAACTGATAGCAAATCCCCTCCTCCAAGGGGAACATGGGCTACGGGAGTGGACTAGATCAGGAAGACAGAGAAAGAGAGAGAGAGAGAACCTAGCATTGTGTTTGGGGCCCCCATTTGGTAGCCTTGGGAAATCCAAACAAAAGCGTGTGCCCTGGTGGGAGACTTGATTGATGCCTAAATTTCAGTGGCCGATCTGTCACCGCGTCATTAGCAGTGCTATGATTTGAATGTATCACCCAACCCAGCTCTCGAGTCGCTATTGGACGGGTACCATACTGCAGGGGGAGCGTGGAGATTATTGTATAAATTATTCTCACTCACATAATCATCGTGATTTTAATTACTGTGTAATCTTGGCTAATTACTGTTGTATGTATCATTGCTTTGGTGCGGATTTCACACAACTGCTTTGCGTTGGGCTAAAAGATGGCATCTGACAACTTTTCCTTTTCTGGGAAAATTTGCTTTCCGTAAACACTTTGAGCCAGTACTCTTGGCTTGAGGTTCTTGGTTTAAAAGAGAAGAAGATTTAGATACCACTGCCATGCCTGTTTGTTTTAATTTGGTATAACGCTGGCTGACTTGAATTCGTAAACAGGTCTAAATTACAGGGTATTGTTTTTTTAAAATAAAGTTGTATTACTCTCAAGGCAATGCAATTACTCTCTAGCAGACAGGAAGCCAGGGGTGGGTCACGTGGGGGCTGCTTAAATGATTAGATAAGACCACTTTGTAATTAGCTCATTAATTATGTATATGTGAATGGATGGTGCTTAGCGTTGAAAATAGCTTGTTCTCAAAATAGGTTAAGCATCTCCGCTAATCTTATTTCAATAGTACATTTATTTACTGGTCTCTGCATTCTTACACCCGAAGCTCGGGATCATTTTAATCCATCTTGAACATACTTAATGAACCAGCCTCTCCTAAATATGGTTTTATATCTTCCTGGGACATAAGGGTTCTTTTCTGGTTTATCAGATAAGCAGCAAAGACGCTGAAATTGAAAGTTGAAGAGATGTTCAGGACCCACACGTTGCCCCCCAGAACTGGTGCACCAGGTAGACCTTGGTGGAGGACTCGGAGCACATCCTTAGGACCTGCATCCCTCCTGGACAAGTTTCTGTGGCCAGCAGGCTGTGTCCCGTCTGCAACTCCAGGCCTCGGATAGTAGGTCTGAGGCCTTTCGGAAAACTTGAGGCTCAGCTAAGGTAGCTGCAAACCTCTATAAAACCATTTGCATGAATCACAGAGAGCTCAGAACATTCTCTTGGAATCTGTGAGTCTCAGGTTGACCCAAAGTTTTGTTAAAATAAACTTATGACTAAAATACAGATACAAGAAGGTGCATCTTGATGGAATTTTTAAGAACTCAACATAGCTATGCAATTAACTCCCAAATGCAGACCAGAGCATGGACGGACGGTGCCCCTGAAACCTTCTCATGCCCATTTGAGTCCCAGACTCTGCCTTCTCTGAAGCGTTCCAACACCGCAAGTTAGATATGCCTGACTTTGAACTCTGTGTCAAGCGAGGCATCGGGACCTGGTCTTCTGGCACCCGGCGTTTGTTGGTGAGGTCTGCCCACGTTGGTAGTCCATAACCGTGGTCTCGATTGGGGGCCATTTGCACTCCCTCCCCCAGGGGGTGATTGACAATATCTGGAGACATTTCTTGGTTGTCATAACCGGGGAGAGAGGTGCTACTGGCATAGAGCCCAGAGATGCCACCCAGTACCCCACAACGCACAGGATGGGGCCACATGGAGCTGTCTGCCTCGGAATATCAATTAGCCCACCTGGAGACATCCTGATCTTAACTTGCCGTTGTGTGGGTGTGAGAGACCCAGAGTCACTTCGTTATTAATGGCTCAGGGATCCAGACATCTTGGTCACGTCCTTCCTGCCCGGTGATCCCGGCCCACATTCCAAACCTTACAGGATAAACCCCCGTCCTTAAATCAGCAGGGCCTTTCCCAGCAGGCACTGAGCCCTGGACTGTTTCCTCACTGACGTGGGGCAGGTGGGTGGTCTTCCAGGAGCCCAGGTCCCCCGAGGTCGCCAGAGCTCCCCTCTGTCTGGCTCAGCTATAGACCCCTTCATGCCAACTTGACTGCAGGGATCCTCCCACCCTGTTGACATCCAAGAAACGTCCCGGACCGTAAGACCCTGGTAAGTGGCACTTGGTGCCATGGATCTGTCTGCTTCCTTCTTGGTTGTTGGTTTGGTTTCTATTTGCTTTTTTGGTCATATCCACCTTCCCTAGACTGTTTTTGTAGGCTTGGTTTTTCCAAGGCCTTGGTAGGCCAGGTGTTCAGCACTCCACAGACCTGGGGTTGCAGGCAGGACGCAGCCTCCGGGCCACAGACACCTGTCCAGGAGGGACGCAGGTCCTAAGGATGCGCCCGAGTCCTCCGCCAGACTCCCCAGGGTTGCACCCGCCCAGGGCTCGGCTCCTGGGGCAACCGGTTGGCCCTGAACCTCTCTCCACTTCCCCAATTCCAACATTTTAGTACTTGTATGACCAGCGCCACAGTGAACAGTCGGGAACACAGATTTTATTGCCTGAATATACAGATTTCTGCTGGGTGCGTATCCGGAGGTCATAGGAACGTTTTCAGCTCCAAACGTTTTCTGTTTTGTTTCCACAGTGCTGGGGATTAAACCCAGGGCCTTATAACGCTTGGCAAGTGCCGAATCGCAGAGCCACATCCCCAGCCCTTTCTTTATTTCATTTTTTGAGACAGGGTCTGGCTGAGTTGCCCAGACTGACCTTGAACTTGGGATCCTTCCACCCCGGCCTCTCACCTAGCTGGGATTACAGGAGTGCACCACTGACCTGCAGCTCTACTAAACTCTCTAACCAAACAGTTGTGCCAATTTATATTCCTCACACTAGCTGTGCTACATCCTGGCCAAAAACCTGTTTTGTTTTGTTTTTTTTTTTTTTTAAATTAGTTGTGCTAGTTGCTGTTAGCGTACCAGATTTTGCTTTGAGCTTACATATCCCTCAGAAACCAACCTTCCCATGTGCTCCTATCTTTATTTGGACAGTTTCTTTGATGAAGTGTCTGATGAAGGCTTTTGCCCTATTTTTTTTTCCTTCGGTTGTCTGTCTTCATTTTATGGATTCATAGAAATTTGTGGAAATGCTCCCGGGAATTCTAGATACGAGCCCACAAGTCTTTTTTTCTTTCTTTCTTTTTTTTTTTTGGTACTGGGGATTGAACTCAGGGGCACTCGACCACTGAGCTACACCTCCCCAGCCCTATTTTGTATTTTATTTAGAGACAGGGTCTCACCAAGTCACTTAGCGCCTCACCATTGCTGAGGCTGGCTTTGAACTCATGATCCTCCTGCCTCGGCCTTCTGAGCCACTGTGATAACAGGTGTGGGTCACCATACCCAGCAAATCCATGAGTCTTGAGCCTTCCCTCTCAGCGGGAATAAGTTTAGGTCTCACTTTCCTTACCTGCAGAATATCGATACCTACACTTGCTTATCAAGCATTTTGCAGATGGAATAAACTCCTCACTGGGAGGAGGAGTCTTCCTCTTTGGGCTGCTGTCTCTCTTAACCCATCGACACACCCACATCCTGTCCCTTTCCCTCACCTGTTCACAGCCACCTCCTCCAGCGAGGCCGAGTCCCCAGCTCCAGGACCTGCTTCTCTCTCCCTTGCCCACTCCTGGCTGCATTCGTAATTTAAGTTCACTGTTTATTTGGAATTTCTTGCTCTTCGTGGAGTTATCCAGACTCCTTACCTGCCCTCTGCTCTCCAGGAGGGAAGGAAGCCCACCCTCCATGTGCTGAGCTCAGCTGAGCACTGTAGCTAGACCAAGGTGAGCGTCTCAGCCCTGTTACTTGCTGCTTCCTCAGCACGCCCGTTCACCTGTCTGAGCCTCAGCTTCCTCATCTCTAAAATGGGATAATAAAAGGCAGTGTAGATGGGTGGTTAGGACACGTGGATTTGAACCCCTTGGTTTCAATCCATATCTTCCAGTTATTACCACTATTTATATTTTCTGAGTCTCATTTGGGACATGGGGAGAGGACATCGGGATCTGCTTCAGAGGACCATAGTGAAGATAAAATGGAGTCATGTCCAGAAAGCCCAAAGGAGCAGTTTGTGTTGGCTCTTGTTACCTGGAATTCACCTCCGTCAACCAGGACTTAACAGCTGCTTCACGCTCTGCCTGGTGCATAGTCCTGGGCCCGTGTCAGCTCCTCTTGTTGTGATTTGGGACTGGGTTGCTGTATCTTTGGACCTCTGCTTTCCCATCCTGGGCTTTGCCGTATTAAAGCACATCAATACATTTTTAATTTCCTCTGATTTCTGGGTGTGGAGGAGGAGTGGGTGGCAGCACACTTGGAGATGATTCATGGTGTCATTAAATCTGCATGGCGCTTCCTGTGGACGCAGCAGGCCCGTGCTCTGACCAGGCTCAGACCTGGGAATCGCATTCTTTTGCTCCGTGATTATGTCGAATGCCTATAAATCCAGCGTCTCCTTCACGGGGCTTCGCTGTTTCCTTCACTGTGTCTCAGTGAGTTTTGAAAGATACGTAGATGTTGATGTCAGTTCAACTGGGTGGGCTTCCTCTCCAACTCCGGCCCCGTGCGCAGGGGACGCAGCCGAGGGGGGGGAAGAACTTGACGTGGACTCACAGGGCCACTCAGCAGCAGGACCTCTAGCAAATGGCTTCTGACGAGGGTGCCTCAGTTTCCTCATCTGCAGGGTGGGGTGGTGATCCCGATCTTGACAAGATGATCTGTAAAATCCGCACACCCCTAAACCTGTCTTTTCCCTTCCTCAACCTGCAGGGGCGACTGCTCCCGTGTCCAGCACCAGAGATAAAAACGAAGCAGTTGCATTAGCAGGGTGACCTGGCAGGGAGGGGTGTGGTCCAGGGGGACGCTGGCCCCCCAGCTGGTTTGTTCAGAAAGTGAAGCCCCACTTCCAACTCCGCTCAGAACAGGCTCGGACCAGGGATTGATTCTCCTCCAACATCTGCTCTCAGTCTCAGTCTTCTCTGGCCCTGATGGCAGGAGTCATCAAAGAAAAACAAGTCTGAAATTTTGAAAGTACAGCCGGGCAGGGTGGCGCACACCTGTCATCCCAGCGGCTCAGGAGGCTGAGGCAGGAGGATCACGAGTTCAAAGCCAGCCTCAGCAACTTAGCGAGGCCCTAAGCCACTCATTGAGGCCCTGTCTCTAAATAAAATACAAAATAGGGCTGGGGAGGTGGCTCCGTGGTTGAGTGTTCCTGGGTTCAATCCCTGTACCAAAAAAAAGATTTAAAAATACAGTTATTAGGAATGCTTTGAAATGGATTAGAAATGCAGGCACCTCCTCATATCCTCGTATCTGGAGGGGCTTTGTTCCAGGACCCCACAGACACCCAAATCCAAGAATGCTCTCCAGTCCCCTATATGGAACAGCATAGTACCCGTTACTGCTACGCCGTCCTCCCGGGCCCTAAGTCATCTCTAGCTCTGTGAAACTCATACAGTGTAAACGCCGCGTAAACAGCCCTGACACTGTTTTGGGGAATCCTGACACGTCTTCACGTGTTCAGCACGGATGTGATTTTTTTCAAATATTTCCAGTCCGGTTGAACCCGGGGAGGCAGAACCCGCCCACAGGGCCGAGCGCATGCGCACGCTGCACCGTGAGGTCCTCCGCCTTGCTGGGAGTTCCCGGTCGTCGCAACGAGGACAGCCCACCCTCCGGATGCCAGATGCGCATGGACCGCCTCTCATTCCTCCTGGAGCCCCAGAGCCTAGGTCGTGACCATCGCCACGCTAACCTCCTGGCAAGGCGAGGCTGCACACGCTGCCTGGCTCGGAGGGGAAGGAGTCCAGACTTGAACCCCGGCTTTTCTGCAGCAGACCTGTTTTCCTAGCCCTGCGTGTCACCCGAGTGACAATTCCAGCGTCCGCTCCCGTATCATAGCCTGGGCCGACTAGTGACCCTTGATAACTTGGGGCCACCCACGCAGACAGGCATCTTCAGGTAAATGCTCTTGTCTGTCGGCTCATGAGTCAACACCGACTGGACACCAGCTCCAGAAGGGACGCTGGGGTGTCACTGGTGAGCGGAACGTGGATTTGCTGAGCACCTGCTATGTGCTGAATGCACGTGTTGATGAAGCGCCTGCAGGGAAGCCTGGTGCGTCCCCGATTCTCTCAGCCCGTGTTTATTGAGCATCTGCTATGCACCAGGACACCGACCCAGGCGCTGGCGGCAGAGAATACAGTGGATAACATCCGGGCCCATTGGAGCCTTTATCTCAGCAAGGCTGCAGGTTGCTGTGGTTTCCTCCCCAGCTTGCTGGAAACCGAGGAAGCCACGCCGGGCTGCGTGGCTGGTGAGTGACGGCACCAGAGTAGGTCCCAAGACACGGGAAACAACTTTGGCCCAATCATGTCACAGACTCTGGAGGAAGCTTACAGAGAAGGGTGTCCCTGGCTTAGGGGTCAGCTTACCTGCCTCTGCCTAACTGTGTGTGCCTGTAGAGACAGCCCACCCTGCTCTGCCCGGAGGTCACAGACCCAGCGTCCCCAGTAGAGGACCATAGCCTGTCCTCCCTCCCACACCTAACACCTGGCACTGTGCCTGAGGAATTAGGCGCTCTGTGGCTGGGTGGCAGGTCCCCCTACAGGCTAATCCTTTTTGGATAGACTCTGGGGCAGGCAGCAGAGGGCCTCAAGATAATTCTGGGCCCTCTTTTTAGAGGCTAACAGTCCCCCGCCCAGCCTCCATCCACACCTGCCTTCCAGCCACTCACAGAACCTTCTGTATATCATCCCTCACCGGCCAAGCCTCTGAGAAGCAGCTGCCTCTCCATTACCCGTCTCCCGTCTCTCACGCAGTGCTGAGGGAGGGGCGGTCCCTTGGAGCCAGCCCACCTGGGAGGACAGCTGATGGAAGACCATGAGTCTTCCCCAAGGACCCTGGGAAGACAGGAGGGGGTGTGGGAAGGAGCTGAGCCAGGACGGGGACATCGACTTCAAAACACAGAACTCGGGGTCTCACACCAAGGCCATGCAAAGGCTGTTGGAATCAGATGCGGTTCTCCAGTCTACCCAGAAAGCAGCAGAGACCGGGGACTTCTCACCTTGAGGGGCGACAGACAGGGGACAGACAGAGAAGCCCAGAGCAGAGGCAGGTCTCTGCATGGTGGAGCCAGGAGGGGGCTCTCACCTGGTGGCTTTCTTTTCTTTCCCCTCCCTTCCCACCTGTCCCCCTCCCCACCTTGCCCCTCCCCCTCCTCTCCAACCCCCCGCACCCCGAGAATGTGCACCCTCTGGCTTGTTCTCCCCTTCCAAGCTCCCCAAGCACCAGCCCACCTCAGATAGGTGGGACCCAGCCCATCCCAAATTCAAGACACTGGGGCAGCCGGACCCAGTGACAGCCAGGCCAGGACCCTTGTGGAGGGCTTGCTCCAAGTGGGCTGTGGGACAGACACACAGATATCCCTCTGCACTGGCAGAGCTGGGGCCAGTGTGGCCAGCCTGAGCCCTCTGGACCCGGCACCAGGACACACAGCCTGGACCTCCCGGCCTCCACAGCTGGGCTCCTGAGGCCTCTCCACCACCCAGACTGTCCCGCCTCCTGTCAGAGGTGAGGGCAGATCACCATGGCTCTGTGACTCTGCCTTGTCTGTCTCTTGCCTTTGCCCTTTAGCCTCCCCCTCGCTCCCCTCCTCCTGCTCCTCCTCCTCTCCCTCCTCTTCCTCCTCCTCTTCCTGCTCCTCCTCCTCTCCCTCCTTTTCCTCCTCCTCCTCCTCTTCCTGCTCCTCCTCCTCCAACTGCTCCTCCTCCTCCAACTGCTCCTCCTCTTCCTCCTCCTTCTCCATCTGCTCCTCCTCCTCTTCTTGCTCCTCCACCTCTACCTGCTCCTCCTCCTCTTCCTGCTCCTCCTCCTCTCCCTCCTTTTCCTCCTCCTCCTCCTCTTCCTGCTCCTCCTCCTCCAACTGCTCCTCCTCTTCCTCCTCCTTCTCCATCTGCTCCTCCTCCTCTTCTTGCTCCTCCACCTCTACCTGCTCCTCCTCCTCTTCCTGCTCCTCTTCCTCCACCTGTTCCTCCTGCTCTTCCTCCTCCTCCTCCTCCTCCTGCCTCTCCTCCTCCTCCTTCTCCTCTTCCTGCTCCTCCTCCTCCTCCTCCTCTTCCTGCAACTTCTCTTCCCTCTTTCTCCTCACGCCCTGTCCTGGCATCTGCAGCCACCCGTGGCGGTGGGACCTGAGATGTGCGAGACCACAGAGTGCCTGGAAACTCTGCCACAGACGGACTTGGTGCCATCACCCCCAGGTGGCAGGCGGCGGATGGGACCGAGCGCCCAAGACACGCCACATCCATCACGCCCACCTCCTCTCAGGGCCAGACGGGAGGAAATGTGTTCTGTCAGCTCTGCAGCAGCCCCTGGCCGGCAGCTCCGCGCTGCTTATTAAAAAAGGAAAAGGAAGGAAATAAACGAAGGCGGGTGAACGCCACCCTGGTGTGCGTGGGGGCGATTCCAAAGCGCTGATGTTGACGAGCGCACCTTGCTCCCCCTCAGCCCGCGTCCAGCTGTGATGGGGACAGAAAGTGACAGGCAGGGCTTAGGAGAGGAGGCAGATGGTTCTGGCAAATTACGTGTCTCTGCCTTGAGCTGGTGGGGCCTCCCCTTCCACCTGGAGAAGGGGACGTGATGGCAGGACGGGCAAGGTCGCCCGCCTGTCCACCTCCTGCCGGTCCCTCTGTGGCCTTCACGTGAGGCTTTGGGCAGGGCCAGCTCTGCAGACGGGAGGAGCAGCCGCCCTATAGGTCACCTTCATGGCTGATGGTTAGTGATTGATCACTGGGCGATTGGTTGTGAGTCACCATGGCAGCTGTTAGCCGCTTGGCCTCGGTGCCGGGCGCTCTGAGGGCTCTCCACCCACTCTGACGGCCCCTGGGTGATCAGGGTGGCGGAAGGGCTGCTTTGGGCCAGGGAACAGCCAGTTCCTGGCCCCTGAACAGAGGCAGGAAGGGCTTGAACCGTCCCTGCACAGCAAAGCAGAATGGGCAAGTGGTCTCAGACAGGAGGCCGCGGCGAAGGCGCTGTACCCCACCAGAGAAGGCTCATCGGACTCTCCCACCCGCGGGCTCCCCCTTTGCCGGGTCTGTGGTATCAACCCTCCTCCAGCACCTCACCAGGGGACAGGTGGGCACACCAGCCCAGTGCCCCATCCCCGTGGAACCCTGCAACAGGACCCATCCTGGCCATGGTGACCTCCCCGGGTTCCAGGCCCAGGGGGCTCCTGCCAGCCTCAGAAGAGGGGCTTGTGGGGTGGTTGGAGCTCTGGCTCTAGATCCCGGGAAGGCAGCGCCCCCGTGCCTGTCTTGGTCCCTCGGGGCTGCTATGACAAAAGGCCGTAGGCCGGCAGGCTTACGAACCACAGAAGCATCTCCTCACAGTCCCAGAGGCTGGGAAGTCCAAGGTGCAGGAGGCAGCAGGCTCGCTGCCTGGTTCAGGGGCGCTGTCCTCTCTGTGTGCCCCCCTGTAGGGACGGGCGAGGGAGCTCTCTGGGGTCGGTTATAAGGGTGCTGATCCCCTCCCTCTGGGACCTAGTGCTGGATCCCAAAGTCCCCATCTCCCACCCTCACCTTGGCGTAAGACTTTGGGAAGAAGAAACCATTCAGTCCATTAGAGTCCCCACCCCTTTCCCTGGAAGACCCCCAGGCTGTCTGTGCCCTGGGGTCCCTTCCAGGCCATCGCCGCCAGGGGCCTTTGGCTCAGCTTCCTCTCCAGATTCCAAAGCCTGTGGGCCGCCTTCCTCAGACTCCTGTCCCAGAACCCCAGCCACCCTTGGCATGTGGAAGCCGGCCCTGCCACCGTCTCTGTGGCCACTCAGAGCAGCGAAGCTCCCAGCCTCGGGCCTGATCCCTGGAAACCGCCACTGTAGGGTCTGTGCCCAGCGCTTTGTCTGCATTGGCAAAACCTGACACTTGGTGTTCTCTGTGCTCCATGCTGGCAGGCGGGAAGGAGGTGGTTTCTCTTAGAGGATGGGCTCCAGTCTCTGCGGTGGAGGATGCTCTTCGATTTTTTTTTTTTCTTTTGGTACCAGGAATTGAACCCAGGGGCACTCAACCACAAACCACATCCCCAGCCCCTTTGATTTTTTATTCAGAGACAAGGTCTCCCTAAGTGGCTCAGGGCCTTGCTAAGTTGCTGAGGCTGGCTTTGAACTCTCCATCCTCCTGCCTCAGCCTCCTGAGTCACTGGGATGACAGGTGTTCGTCACTGCGCCTGGCCATTCCCTTTGTTGCAACGGTCTGTAACTCCGCCCCGCTGCCAGCTCCTACTTTTTGGTGGTTTTGGGCTCAGCTGCGACCCACCCCCTGCATAAAAGCCAAGGTTGATGTGGTCCCAGAAGAGTGACCACCTGTCCTCTTGAGTGTACAGTTGGTTTCAAGATGATTTCATGTGACCCTTTCCCTTTGGAGGGGGCCACCCCGTTCCATGAATAATCAGGGAACACCCACTGAGACACGTATGGGTGTCACGGATGCTCTGAAGCCCTGCTTGCTGGGACTGTCCTTGGGCTTGGCCCTAAATAAATAAATAAACAGCCCCTGTCTGTCCCCCTCCAATCTTAGAGAAGCGAATCGCCGATTTCACGGTCGGCTCTGGGTTGATAGGTCCCATCTTGTCTGATACAATGCCTCGTGAATCTCAGTCACCCATCCCAGCCGCAGATCCCATCTCCTCGACTCTACTTAGCCGGGTTTAATTATAGTCAGAAATTGCATTTCTGAAAGCCACGAGAAATCATTTCCCTGGCTTGAATTTGCACATTAAATCATACGGTTCATTTGAGAGTGAGGGGGACCTGGCATTTCCAAAGAGAAAATCACATCCGCGCCCGTGCTTAGTGGCTCTCACACCCATTGCACAAATTGTCTGAATCCCATCATTTCTACTGACTGCATTTCTCTTCTCGGCACAGGGCTGACAAGGAGACCCAGGATGCTGGGAGGACCCGGCCAGCGTCGGCGCTCAGCCGAGCCTGGGACGTCGGCAGCAGGACCTTGAGAGACGGCTCTGTCTCTCCCGGCTCCATCCCCCAGCAGAAGTCCTGCCGTTTTGAGGATCGAGAAGGGTTTGGTGTCCAGAGGAAGCCCACGGAGAGACCAGGAGCTCTGTCTGCTTCCCTGGCTTCTCGGAGTCCGGATCCGTCCCCACTGCCCAGGGAAAAGCTGCCCAGCCCGTCGGCGGCCCTCTCCGAGTTCGTGGAAGGACTCCGGAGGAAAAGGTCCCAGAGGGGACAAGGGTCCACTCTGGGCCTGGAGGACTGGCCCACGCTCCCCATTTACCAGACCACCGGGGCATCCACACTAAGGAGGGGCAGGGCCAGCAGCGATGAGGGAGCCCTGTCCCTGAGGTCTCGGGCAGAGTCGGCCCTAGGGGCGGAGGGGGCCGTGGGGACATCCGCTGGGCTCCTGCGCTCCTCCAGCCTGAAGTGCGTCTCCACGGAGGGCGCCGAGGACTCGGCTCAGCTGCCCGAGAAGCTCAAGACCCGCTTCAGTTCCTGCGAGTCCCTCTTAGAATCAGGACCCAGCTTGGGGAGAAAACTGAGCCCCCCAACCCCACCCAGAGACCCGTTCCTGTCACCCACGCTGCGGCCTCGGAGGAGGTGTCTGGAGTCCTCAGTGGATGACGCAGGCTGCCCAGACCTCGGGAAGGAACCACTGGTCTTCCAGAACCGTCAGTTTGCCCACCTGATGGAAGAGCCCGTGGGCAGCGATCCGTTCAGCTGGAAGCTCCCCAGCCTGGACTACAGACGCAAGACCAAAGTGGACTTTGATGACTTCCTGCCTGCTATCCGGAAGCCCGAGACACCCCTGTCCCTGACCAGGGCGGCCAAAGATGAGCACAGCAGTTCTAAGCATTCGAGCGTCCACTTTGAGACGGAGAAGGCTGACCGCCCCTTTCTCTCGGGGATCAAGACCATTTTGAAAAAGAGCCCGGAGTCCAAGGAGGACCCCGCTCACCTCTCCGACTCGTCTTCCTCCTCCAGCTCCATCATGTCTTTCAAAAGTGCCGACAGCATCAAGAGTCGACCGAGACCCCCGCGCCTCGAGGGGGACGGTGGAGAGCGAGTGTCCCCCGAGAGCAGAGAGCCGGGCGCAGAGAGGAAAGAAGAGGACGTGGAGAGCATAATGAAAAAGTACCTCCAGAAGTAGGGCCAGCAGGTAAGGGAGGCTGCAGCCGCCTGGAGCAGCGGGAGCCGCCAGGCGGGGGACGCCTGCCTGGCTGGAAGCAGGTGGCGTTTCTGTTCGAATCCCATGACGGATGGCTCCCGGGATCTTAGTGGTTTTAGCCAAAATAACATATTACTGGTTGCAGAGAGTGTCAGAAGCCCTCCGCGGGGTCACCTGTGGTTCCCTGGCACTTTTTAAAACACTGGTGTGGCAGGAAGACAGCGGGCCCTGTGGGCGATGCTGAAGGAGGAGCCAGGCCTGTCTAGGTCCCCAGCTGAGGCTCATTTTCCTAAGCTCATTGCACCTGGGGGTGGAGGGACCCTGGGGCACCCCCCCCGTCTATCCTCACATTGGAAGAGCGGATCCCAACTCCCGCAGGCAGAGAGACACGGAGCCCCGAGGCTGGGGCAGGGCGTCAGGTAGACCAACCGAGGGTCAGAGAGGCCGGGTCACTTCCGCGCAGTCCCCAGGCAGAATCCGCTCTTGGGTCTGTAATACGGTCCCTGGGCTGTGTTGTCCAGGTGTCCACATAGGTGAGACGGGAGGCAGCCAGTAGCCCACTGCCCACATAAACCCCCAGTCCCCAGATCTCAGAATATCTGCCCGGCTCCCAGGGTCCAGAAGCAAAGGTGCACCTTGCCCAGCTGCCCTGACCCTGTGAGCCACAGACCCTGCACTTATGCCCACCTGCTTCCTCCAGAGGTCCCCGCCCATCAAGAAGTCACAGTCCCTTCCGCGGGGACAAGCTTGGGCTCCGTCGGAGCAAATTAGTTTGACTTCGCGTGGCCTTCTCTCTGCTCTCAATCGCCAAGTAAAGAGCCGACATTCATTTACATTGTCATGCTCCTGGGGACATGGGAAGCCATTTCAAAGGCCGAGGAAAGGGCACAGGTCCACACGGGGAACCGTCCCTGGCAGAAATCACCCAAGATCTTGTCTCTTGCCATTTTTTGTTTTTGTAAAATCTTGAGTCCTCTTCGTTCCCCTAAGCAAGGTGCTTCTTGGAGCACCTGCCTAAAAATGTTCTTGATTTCCATGCTGGAGTCTCGACCTCCACGGTACAGTCCCTCTCCCCGGGACTGATGGACTTTGGAAGCAGGCAAGTCCCCAGACTTTGTTCTTCCCTGCAGCTGGCCGGGACACCTGGGGCCAGTCTGGCTGAACGTCCACGCCCTCAGCTGGAACATGGGGATAATAATACCAACGCCTTCATGTAACACTGTGGGTTAACAGAGCAGAGGAGCCCCCTAGCACAGCCTGGCTCCCAGCCAATGCCATAATTGCCAGGTGACCCTGCACTTGGAAATAAAGGCCCTGTATTCGTCAGCTTTCTGTTACTGTAACAAAGACCCAAAGCCGTCATCTTACAAAGAGAAAAGGGTTATGTGGGTTCACCGTTTGGAGATTCCAGTCCATGACTGGTTGTGGTGGGGACACCACCCGGGAAAACCTCTCACCTTAGGGCTAGAGGGCAAAAAAGAGAACGAGACAGGCTTCCAAAATCCCTCCCCAGGGCCCTCCCCTAATGACCAGACGACCGTCCCCACGCTCCCTGCTTCCTGGGAGCATCGAGCTAGGAATGCAGGTTTGACCCATGGGCCTTCCTTGATCCAATCTAGAGCAGGTCCCCAGGAAATCTGCCTTGCCTGTTCCCCTAGAGGTTCCCCTTCTGTGCCTCCTCCTCCACCCCTGGGAGCACAGAACGCCAGCCCCTCCCACGCTCCTCCCTGCCAAGCCCCTCACGCGCCTGCGTTTGCTTCCAGCCTCGGGAGGTGCGATCCTTGGAGACGTCAAGTTCCACAGCCGCCTGCAGAGAGAGACTGGCCAGGCCTCCCCAGGGGCCTTGCCTGGAGCCACCAGCACAGCCCCCCGAGAGGCGAGAAGGGCCCGAGAGGCATCTCCCGCTGGGGGCAGGGGCTCCCCGTGTGCTTGCTCTGTACAAAATAAAGTTGTCTTCCTTGGTACCTGGGCCTCTCTGTGTTCTCTGGCCATGCCACCTGGGGCCCGGGAGGGCTCTTGGGGTGCACCTGGGGGTGTTTAGGACTCCAGAGAATGGTATTGACCACACTGTCCCCAGGTCCTGTCTCCTTCCTGTCCACCTCAGTGGCCTCCCTCTTCCTCCTACCTGGCCACATTGGCCGATGTGCCTCCTCTTCCAGGAAGTCTTCCCAGTCATCAGCCTGAAATAACTGCCTGTCCTCTGTCCTCCCCGCCCCTTCCCACACTGGGGCCTCTCCTGTCCCTCTGTGTCTGTGTCCACCTGTGTGTTTACACACGTGTAAGCAACCAAGAAGCTTGGGCGAGCAAATGAGCCCATGAGCAAGGGAATGAGCCCAGGCACCCCAAATGCTCACGACACGAGATACATGTATCCTGGTAAAGATGCACCATGTCAGCACCTGAGAGCCCGTCCGGCAGTGCCCACGCTGTGCCCCCCGTGCCTCTGCAGGTACATCTCCTGCCACACACGCACTTAAACATGCATGTGGACCCTAAAGGACTCTCAGACACATCTTCCAACCTCACGGCTCAGATGCCGTTTCTTCAGGCACCTCTGAAGGACTCACCATCGTACAGCTAGCCGCCGGGGTTAACTGATCATCTACTACGTGCTGGCTGCTGTGCTAGGCATCTTACTTGGAGTGTCTCGCTGCAGCTTTACACGAAGTCCTGCAAGATTAAGAAATGCGCTGGTCATTCCCTTTTCAGAGGGGTGGGACTGGGGCGTGCACGCTGCATTTAGAGAGCCAGCACCAGTACTGAAGCGTGGGCTCCCTGTCCTGGTGGGGAGAGTCCACCACCAGCCTGCCAGTCACAGGACGGTCCCCGCTCACTGGACACAGCTGGACTGTGTGGCGGGAGCGGCCAGCTCTTCTCTGCAGGATCAGAGGCCCTGGTGAGGGTGGGGGGCTCCGCCGGAGCTTGGGTCAGCGTGGAGGAGACGGTGGCGCCCCGGCAGGCTCTCCCGAAGCTCCCTAAGGTGAAACTCCCCGGGTCTCAGCACCTGGAGGACGTCACTGCCCCCATTGGCCTTGGGTTCATCTTGGCAAAGGGAATAACAATGACCGGGGTCTTGCGGTCCTTGGGGAAGGAGCAGAGGATGCCTGTCCGTTTGCTAGAGAACCATAATGACACCACGGCCCGGTGGCTGGCACCTCAGAAACCTGTTTTCTGGAGGCAGTTTCTGGAGGCTGCTGGTCAGAAGCCCGGGTGCAGGGGAGGTGGCTCCTCTGGAGGCCTCTCTGTGCGGCTGGTGGTGGCACCACCTTGCTCTGTCCCCACGGGGTCTCTCCTGTGTCCTTGTGCCTCCGGTGTCTCTCTGGGACTCTGCTTCCTCTTACGCTGGTCAGATTGGATGAGGCCCACCTGATGGCCTCATGGAATCGCTTTGAAAGGCCCTCTGTACAGATGGCGGTCTGGCCGTTGGTCCTGGGGGCGGGGACTCCAGCGGGTGACTTTTAGAGGGGTCGGAGCAGGGTCATAACGCGCACAGTGCAAAAGTAAGGACGAGCGAGTTTATTCCTAAGGGTGATCATTGGTCACCTAGTGATCAGACAAAGGTGCCCCGAGCTCCGGGCACGGTCCCCCCAGAAAAGCCATCGTGGAAGTCGGGAACAGAGTCACACCACCTTCCTGGCCTCGGCGTCTCGTGGACACTTTGGGGGCCTGGGACCCGTGCGTTTCCCGGGGCCTGTCTCCGCGTGCCATCGAGATGTCCCCAGGCGACCCGTGGTGCTGGCCCCTCCGGGAGCGTCGGGCGGGCGCGGCAGGCCGCTCTGCTTCCCGGTGGGGACTGTGCAGCTGGGGACGCAGACAATAAGCAAGGCCCTACACACGCGGTCAGCAGAAAAGCTCTGCGAAGGACCGGAAGCGGAAGCTACCCCGGGAGCGCCCGTTAAAAATTCATAGAGCGTTTATTTCGCAAAGGACATTCTTCTAGGGAGGGATCGGCCGTTACTCCTCGACGAGGGGCGCGGAGACCCCCAGGAAGGCTCCGCTCCAGCCGAGGCAGCCCGGCCTTCGTCACTTCGTAACTGGGAAGCCCGGAAGATGGGTACGGAAATTGAGTCTGGAGTCCCCGAAGGCGACAGCCCGGCCCCTGCCTCAAACCCCCGACCCAGCCCGAGCTGACTCCAGAAATTCCACAGTGGGTGCTGGTGACACACGGGCGCGCGCTGAGCCCGGCACGCGGGCAGTGGGCACCGCCCCGGTCTGCGCTTCGCCCACCTGGGCTACCTGGACATCCAAGCGGCGCAGTCCCTGGGCTCTGCCACCTCCCCCTGCCCTGCCATCGGCTCCCCGTGGGACCCCAACGTGAGGTATAAAGTCGCCCGCCTCTCCTGTCCCAGGAATTTCCCGCCTCCCAACCACTTGTCAATCTGCGCTCTGCCCGCCTCTTCCGGTACAGGAATTTCCGGCTCCGTCCCACAGGGGCGGAGCTGCACGTGCACCCACGTCTCAGTGGCCAGTGCGGCTTCTACGTGGCCAGGCCCTGCAGCGAGCTCCCTGTTAGCGTGAGAAGGTCATTTCCCAGGCAAGAGTGTGCGAGGGCCAGGAGGGTCGGGGGCCGCCCCAAATATTTCTCCTTGCTTCTGCACCCTGAGGCCCTTTTTAAAAGGAAATCTAAGGCATGTCTGGAAGAAGGTCACCGGTTATTTCTCAAGGTGAGGAAATCAAGGCTCAGAGAGGCTGAAGATTTGTCCGAAGGAGAACTGAGTTCAGGAGCCGATTCACATTTATTCAATCAACAAACATTTGTCAGCTGCTCCACTACTCGGTGTCCCAGGAGCCAGACAGGCACTGTGGGTGGAACTGGGGGCCTGGTAGAGAGGCCTGGCCTCCTGGAGTTGAGGGGGTGTTGGAGGAGGCAGGCAGCTGGTTGGAAATGTGCGTGTAGGCCTTGCTCCTGGCCCCGCCGGGGCTCTGTGTGACCTCAGCTCTGCCCAGAGGCCCTCTCCAGGCCCACACAGACGGAGCCCTGTCCCGAGACTCCTGGTTCTCTGCACCCCCCAGAGCTGAGGAATTGGGGTTCGGCGTTCTTTCTCAATCCCAAAGATGATAAGCAGAAAGAACAGGCAGACGCTCAGGGAGGTCAGGGGCAGCCCTGGGTGTGACCCATGGCCTGACCAGGCCTGGTGGCTGTCCTCAGGGGCCAACGGGTGGGCTGAGCTGTGGGTCCTCTCTCTGGGCCTGGTGGCCCCTTTCCCTGTCAACATGAGCCGCTAGCTTCAGAGCACAGTGACCAATGCCGACCAGCAGCCCTGGTGACAAGGTAGGGCTGTGACCCATCACCCTTTAAGAGCCGTCTCGGCTTCTGTTCCGAGGACGTCCGCCGTGAGCCTGGCACGTGCCCGGTGATCCTCCGCCTGAGTCACCCATGCACTCTGCACCCACAAAAGAAATCGACGTGACTCAAAACGCCACTTCTCAAATGGCCACATGAAGCCCAGTGGCTCTATCCTGGGCTCAGTGACAAAGTTGCTCCAGGCCCACGCCTGCAGCCTGCAGAGCTGAACGGCACGTTTAGCTCCCGAGCAAGGTCCTCCGACCAGGTGCGCTGCAGAGGGGACAGGGAGATGTGGCCGGCTCGGCCCAACGCCTTGACCTTAGCTAGCCCCGGCTGGCGATGGGTCTGCCATGGAAAGTGGGAGGTCAGCACGGGGTCCAACCCTCCTAGGCACGTGGCCCCTCAGCACTAGCAGGCGGGAGAGGGGCTGATGTGGACCGGGCAGGGGGCAGGACCCCAGCCCCAGGCTTTCTTGATGGGCCACGCTTGGCCACGTGAAGGGTCTTCCCCGCAGGCCTGCTGGTCCAGAGGGACCCCCACCACCACTCCACCTTCTTCTCCTCCCTCTGGCTCAGCTCTGCTGCAACCAAGTGGTGACAGGCCCAGGCCTGGCCATGTTTTTAACCTTGCGACCTTGAGCCATTTATAAGCCCCACCTAACTCGGTCTCTTCTTGAGTACTAAGGGGCGGGAGAGGACGCCCTGTCCTTTAGCGCCTCTCTGACCCACAGAGGCACCAGGAGGAGGATTAGCACACCCATGTCACAGATGAGAAAACTGAGGCTCGTTGAGACCCAGGGACGGACCCCGGCTAACCAGGAAGAGACTGGGGTTGGAGCTCAGCTCCCGCCGTCTGGCTCAGCCCAGTCTGGTCACCCACCCCAGCACGGGACTGGTCCTCGGCCCAGCCCTCGGCCCTATCAGAGCTTCACCTCTGTTGCTACATCTGGTCTCCCACCACTGGGG
Organism: Sciurus vulgaris; assembly: GCF_902686455.1. Taxonomy (NCBI): domain Eukaryota; kingdom Metazoa; phylum Chordata; class Mammalia; order Rodentia; family Sciuridae; genus Sciurus; species Sciurus vulgaris. The sequence goes on from NC_136468.1 coordinate 131,624,210, forward strand.
TCAGGGGAGATGGCGTCAGAGAGGCCCAGCCTGTCCCTACCTTTAGGAAACTCAAGTGCCTTACACCAAACTGTCATGGCCCGAGACGCCTCCAGGGAGTTTAAATAAAGAGAACAAGGTCCAGGAAACCAGCCTTGCTGATGGCGGCTCACCAGGTGTTTCACCTGGATCCAGGTGGGCGTCATGGCTCCCGGTCCAGGGACGACTGCCCACCATCCCTGTGCACGGAAGCCCCTGGCGTGGGCTCGGAGGCCATGACGGCGACAGGCAGAGGTGTTCCGTGCCTGAGGAGCAGACAGTTCTGGCAGGGTCCAGCTGATACGATGCATAAAACTGGCCCCATAATTTTTCATATGCAGCAATAGGACCAGAGTGGGGACATCTATCACCCAAAGTCACACAGCAAATTGAGAGCAGACCTGAACCACCTGTTTGCCCAGCTCTTGCTGCGTCCTGGAGCTAGAGAGAGACGGGTAGCGGACCAGCCAGCCTCTGTTCATTGTGAATAATTAGGATGCACCAGACAGTCCTGCCAGCTCCCCCACATTTTTTCAAAGGTTCAGGTCTACATTGTTTCTCTGCATCCCCAAGTGGTCCAGCTCCTGTTCAGTGTGGTGACAGGCCCACCGTGGGCTGGCCGCGTGGCTGTGCAGGCTACTCAGCCTCTCCAGTTCTCAGCTTCCTTTCCCCAAGGTCGGGATGCCATGATGTCACTGGATCCACCACATGAGCCTAACGGGTTCAACTGCTTCCTGGAGCGATGCGTTGCTATGGCAACGCACTCTGTCCATCATAGAGTCCCAGGCCTGAGGCCTCTGGCTCCTCCCACCACCTGGCTGCGTGGCCATCCGCTTGCCTACCTCTGCCCCCGCCCCGGCGGCCCCTGGTCTTCCCCACGCACCAGGATGTCTGTCTGGAACACGGTCCATCCGTGGCTGGTTTACTGGTGACTAGGACAGGCCTGTCCAGCATCCACTCAACAAACAGAACAGCCAGACCCGGCTCCCGGCCTGGGGCTCCACCGACGGGGCGCTTCCTCTTTGCCAGCTGCCCTCTTTCTGTGGGGCTCAGCCTCCTCAGACGTCCTTCCCCACGAGGCCAGTCTTGGGCACACCTGTGTCCCTCTGTCATGATTGTAGCATAACTCGAAGCTCCTTTTAAGCGCTGCTCTTCCTGGTAGACTGTGACACTGAATCCGTGGTTGAGGCTAAAGAAATTCATCCATAAAGCACCTACTAGGTGCCAGGTGCTCTCTAGCACTGCAGAGAAGCAGTGAATATGATCGGCACACATTCGAGCCCTTGCGGACTCTTTTTTTTTTTAAATTTATTTTTATTGTAGACAAATGGGATACATGCTGTTTCTCTGTACATGAAGTAGAGGCGTACTATTTGTGTGGTCATAGATTTACATAGGGTAACGTGGTGTTTGATTCATTCTGTTATTTTTTCCTTCCCTCCCACCCCTCAATACAGTCCCTCCTTCCTCCATTCTTGCCCCCCTCCCACCCCCCATTATGTGTCATCATCCGCTTATCAGCGAGATCATTCGTCCTTCGGTTTTTTGAGATTGGCTTATCTCACTTAGCATGATATTCTCCAATTTCATCCATTTGCCTGCAAATGCCATAATTTGATTATTCTTTATGGCTGAGTAATATTCCATTGTGTGTGTGTGTGTATATATACACACACACACACACCATGGTTTCTTTATCCATTCATCAATTGAAGGACATCTAGGTTGGTTCCACAGTCTAGCTATTGTGAATTGAGCTGCTATGAACATTGATGTGGCTGTATCTCTGTAGTGTGCTGATTTTAAGTCCTTTGGGTATAGGCCGAGGAGTGAGATAGCTGGGTCAAATGGTGGGTCCATTCCAAGTTTTCTAAGGAATCTCCACACTGCTTTCCAGAGTGGCTGCACTAATTTGCAGTCCCACCAGCAATGTATGAGTGTGCCTTTTTCCCCACATCCTCACCAACACCTATTGTTGCTTGTGTTCTTGATAATCGCCATTCTAATTGGGGTGAGATGGAATCTTAGGGTAGTTTTGATTTGCATTTCTCTTATTACTAGAGATGATGAACATTTTTTCATATGTCTGTTGATTGCTTTGTAGATCTTATTCTGTGAAGTGTCTGTTCATTTCTTTAGCCCATTTGTTGATTGGATTATTTGTATTCTTGGTGTAGAGTTTTTTGAGTTCTTTATATATTCTGGAAATTAGTGCTCTATCTGAAATATGAGTGGCAAAGATTTTCTCCCACTCTGTAGGCTCTCTCTTCACATTGCTGATAGTTTCCTTTGCTGAGAGAAAGCTATTTAGTTTGAATCTATCCCAGTTATTGATTCTTGCTTTTATTTCTTGTGCTATGGGAATCCTGTTAAGGAAGTCTGATCCTAAGCTGACATGTTGAAGACTTGGACCTACTTTTTCTTCTATAAGATGCAGGGTCTCTGGTCAGATTCCGAGGTCCTTGATCCATTTTGAGTTGAGTTTTGTGCAGGGTGAGAGATGGGGGTTTAGTTTCATTCTGCTGCATATGAATTTCCAGTTTTCCCAGCACCATTTGTTGAAGAGGCTATCTTTTCTCCATTGTATGTTTTCGTTGAGCCCTTGGGGACTTGACATACTGGTTGGGGGCAGGGAGGCAAGGTAAGCAAGAGAAACCAGTGCAAGGTGTTCCATAATGAGAAGGGTAGAGAGGAGCTGAGCCAGAGGGGGCTGGGAGTGGAGCAGAGAACATTTTAAACAGAGCCGGTCGGGGAGAGCGTCCTAGAGAGAGACATTTTAGGGAAGATCCGAATGGAGCGAGGGAGACAACCATGTCTATAATTTGGAGAAGAGTGCTCTAGACAGAGGAAACAGCAAGTGCAAAGGCCCTGAGGCAGCAGCACCAATGACCTTGGATTCCCTGTGGATGCCAGCGTGAGTGAGGAAGGAAAGAATGGTAGACAAGCTTGGAGAGGGGAGGGGCCAGATCGTGTAGGGCCCTGGTAAGATGGAAGCCGTTTAGGGGGACCCACCTTGCCTCTTTGCCTACGACTAACCAACCAGGGCTAGTCCTGGGCAGACCCTAGAGCCACGGCAGGGTTTGGAGCAGAGTTCTGGTGGATTCTCCTTTGGGAAGTGCAAGGATTCCTCTGGTTGTTGGGTAAAGAATGGTCTCTAATGGGACAAGAACAGATTAGAGGGACCAGCTCAGAAACCAGAGCCAGGTGAAAGAGGAAGACAGCTCAGACCAGAGCAGTAGCAGTTGGGGTGTGAGAAGCACCAAGCTCCTTAGCACAGGAAGAGAGCAGCGACCCCTGAGAGACTTGGTGGAGAGGGGGTGTCTGTGTGTCTCTGCCCCACCTGTGTGGGAGAGACCAAGAACTAGTGACCGCCTGCTCCTCTGAGGGTCCCCCGAGATCCACGGTCCCACCCGGAGGATGCAGCGAGGGCAAGACTTGGACCCTCTTCTTGTAGATGAGGAATTGGAAGCTCAGAGAGCCCGGGGCGCCCAGCAAACGCTCACCAAAGCCAGGATTACGCCCTGGGCTCACGCCCTCCAGGGTCAGGGTTGCCGTGTTTCCAGGACTCGTGTCTCATCTGCAGACCGTGGACCACGATCCCCATCCTCAGAAGGAACCAAGGAGACGGCGCGCGTGCAGGTGCTGAGCCCTGCGCAGGGCGGGACGGGTCCACCCTCCATCGTGTCAATCAAATCCCCTTCTTTCTGGGGACCCATCCCCAACCTCCCCTGGTAAGCTTTCCTGTGTAAGTAAAAGGATGCTTTTAAGGATGATTTTGGGGGAGCCCAGTGGAACCATTCCGTTCAGCCGGGCGGGGAATATTTATAACTTCTTCTCTAAAAGCAAATGATTTCTCCGAGATGCTGAATTAGTTCCTAAGCAGCCTCAGGGCTGTCTTGTAAATATATAGATAGGAGTGCTAACCGAGCCCCCGTAGTCCAGCAAACCAGAACAGAGGTGCTTGAGGGCTCTAAACATCAGGCTGTGTCTCTCCCAACCCCGCCTTTCTAAAGCCAGGAAATTCTTTCACTCTTCCTCCTCTTCAAATACTCCTTCATTTGATCATTTAAGAATTCATTCAATAAATGTGTATTGAGGAACTACTATGTGCCAGGCACCACACTGCACACCACACAGCCAAGAAGGGGCAAGAGGGACAGCTTCCTGCCTCTGTGGCATTTACAGAAGACTGTGGTGTCTGGGGTGCAAAAGAACAAGAGTGGCCATGTTAATAAGAATATTTCTTTTTGTTGTTGTTGTTAAGGTCTATTTTATATACAAGAAATCCTCAAATCTAACATGTACACTTCAGCCTGTTGTTTTGATGAAGTCATGTCAGGATAGATCTTTCCTTCCTTCCTTCTCTCTCTCTCTCTCTCTCTCTCTCTCTCTCTCTCTCTCTCTCTCTCTCTCTCTCTCTCTCTCTCTCTCTCTCTCTCTTTCTCTCTCTCTCCTTTCCTTCTTTCTTTTGGCACCAAGAATTGAACCCAGGGTTGTTTAACCACTGAGCCACGTCCCCAGCCCTATTTTGTATTTAGAGCCAGGGTCTCACTGAATTGCTCAGGGCCTCGCTGTTGCTGAGGCTGGCTTTGAATATGTGATCCTCCTGCCTCAGCCTCCTGAGCGGCTGGGATGACAGGCGTGAGTCCCCATACCTGGCTCAGCAAAACATTTTTGATATTCACCTGTTACTGAATGAATCCCTTGTTCATTTTGTGTTGTTGTTGATGCTGACAAGTATTCTCTTGTCTACATCAATCTTTTACATCATTTTCTTAGAGATAAATATTTGGACTCTTTGCAGTTTGGGGTTTGTTATCACATTTATATTCAAGGCTTTCCATGGACATTTGTTTTCCTTTCTCTTGGATAAATATCCAGGAGTCCAACAGCTGGGTCATGGGGTAGATGTAGGTTGAACTTCCTGAGACATTGCCAAAGTGTTTTCCAATGACGTTGCGCCATTTCCTATTTCCCCGGCTCCCCCACGTCCTACCCCACGCTGGCTGGTGGCGGTGTTTTAATTGTGGCCTTCTGGGGGCGTGGAACAGAACCTCATGGGTCTTTAAATTGGCACCCCTCTAACGACTAACGAAGTCGAAGCCTTTCCTGAGTCTTTAGGGCCGTTTGTGCACGTTCTCACGTGAAGTATCCATTCGAGTCTCTTTTTCTTGGCTTGTCGGTCCTTTTATGACCCAGTTGTAAGAATTCTTTATAGGTTCCGGACGCACGTCCTTGCAATATTTTCCACCGGCCCAGGGCTTGCCGATTCATTTTCTTAAACAGACGTATTTAGACGAAGCAGACGTTTTTGGTTTGGCTGAATCCCAGTTCTTTTATTTTTTCCTTTTATGATTCGTAGTTTATAAACCCTCTCGGAGAAATGGTTTTCTATCCTAAAGGTCATCGGGGGAGACCCCTGTCTTCTTCCCTGAGCTTCCTGGGTCGGCTTTGCACTCAGGTCCACGAGCCCGTCTTACCCCAGTGAGGCACGGGGCTGACCGGGGGTGTCGGCCTTCATTTTCTTCGACGCGTCTGTGAAGTAGGTACAGCAGGACCCCCGCCGGCACCTGGGCAGGTGCTCATTTCGGCTTCTTAGGCGTTTCGATCCTCCGTTCACGTCTGCGCTCCAGGAATCTCTGTCCAACATGCATGTGGGAGCCAGGCAGATCTACTGGGGGTCTGCGTCCCGCTGCCACGTCCAAGGCCCTTGGTCCCAGCACAAAAGGAATCCAGAGGGTACGGCAGAGAGAGCCCCTGTGGACGGGAGCGATTTCCCAGGGGAGGTGGGCTCCAGCCAGCCCTGGGGTGGGTAAGCTGCAAACGAGCAGGTTCAAGGAGAGAGGACCTCTGGGGACAGAACGTGCACAGCGAGGCTCCGCCGCCATCGTGCCTCTCAGCTGGAGGGTTTGTGCAAGCCAGTGACAACGGGATATTGCCATAATGGCCCCAGCAAGTCATCCCTCCTGGCCCCTTGCTTTGTCTGGCGACCTTGGCGTTCAGGCCATAAAAGCAGAGCCTTCCTTCCTCCCCCCCAGCTGATGAGGCATCGGGTCTCAGGAAGTCTCGCCAGGTTCTACCTGCTCCTGTGCCCTGTGTGTCACCAGGACATGCCTGGGCTGACCGGGTGGCTCCCGAGAGTCACAGGCAGCACAGCCAGCTCAGCCCTCACCCCCGTCATCCTAGCCGGTGGCCAGCCACCAACCCCCAGAGTGTCAGCCACGTCCCTTGGGAACCAGATGCGTCGATGGAATCAGGAGGGCGAGAGGCTGATTGAGGGTGCGCTTGGGGAAGAGGAAGAGGGAAGAAGCAGATGTGGGTGAGGGAGGCTCCGGACCCCAAAGCAGATGGGACCCCTGTCACAGAAAGAGTGGAGCAGAGAGAGTCTCAGCTCACAGTCCACATCAGACCAAGCCCACCAAGCCCACATGGGAACAGCAAAGCAAAGAGCCCTTGGTGGGAGCTCAGCATGGTGCAGGCACGGCCAGGTCTGGTCCCTGCTGTGCTCTGTCCCAGTCCGAGGGCTGAGCTCCCAGTACGTCGTCTCAGTGGAAAGCCGAGGGAGCTGGAGGCTGTCAACCGCAGCCCTCACAGCCGAACATAAAATTCTCTTTGAAACCACAGACCAGAAGTGCCTCTCTAAGATTGGCACACACGGGAGAAAGAGCCCAGCCAAGACCAGCAGAGCAGAGCCGAGCAACCCAACCAGTGACACATTTACTCTTGTGTACCACTGGGCTTTGGGGAATGTTTGTTAGGCAGCGTGATCATGGCACTAACTAACTGATACAATGAGTTGGTTCTGTTCTCATCTGGCAGGCAGCTCACTGCTCACTGGGGGAAAGACAGAGGCTTGACTCCAGCTGCATACACATGTACATAAATAGTGCTTATTCTTTGCCAATGTGACTGACTCTGTTAGGCAGCCTATGACTACTGAATAATGTCTACACTTTTGATTTCATGAAGTGTCCATTTGCAATGATCAGCATGATCAGAACCACCCCAGCAGCTGTCAGGGGCTGCTGTGGGGTGGGGGCTGAGATATTATGCAATCGCTATTATCTCTCCCAGCTTTCTGGGTTGGATGTATAGTTTTCCCATGTTGAATGAAATGGGCTGGGGATGGGTGGAAAGCCCAGAATGACCTCCCACATGTGACCCATGGTTAGAGCTGGCCGCTGGCTGTTTCTGGGAGCCCGACAGGGGCCGTGGGCTGGTGGGTCTACGTTCTCCTCCACGGGGTCCTCTGCGTGTCTGCTTGTGCTTCCTCCCAGCATGGCAGCAGAGACCAGGTGCAAGCTCAAGAGGAAGACCAAGCCTCGGAGAGAATACAGCATCACTTCTGTTCTGTTCTATCGTTGGCCCATTGTGTGTGTGTGTGTGAGAGAGAGAGAGAGAGAGACAGTATACAGGGCGTGACTATGGTGCATCCTGTTTCACGGAGGGAAGGAACACCACCAGTGTGACCAAGTGTGACCGCCACCATGTGTAGCCCTGGATCACCCAACATAGCAGCCGCCAGCCACACAGGCCTGAGATGTGGCTGCTCCAAACCCAGATACACCGTAAGCACAAAGCGCATAGCAGATCAGCAAGCACAGCCCGAAAACCGTGAAATGCCTCATCAGTGACTTAACGCACGTCACCTCTTGCGACGAAAGTATTTTGTTCTCTTGGGTTAAATGGAATATACTCTGGAAACTGATCTCACCTGGCTATTTCTACTCTGCTGAATGGCCAGGGATTGTCACACGTTCTGGCCTGCGTTCCGTTTCTGTCACCGAGTGCTGCTCCCGTCCTGGCCTGTGCCTCTGACCTCCCACACTGTCACCTATCCTACTTCAACCCCCATGATGCTAACCCTAACCTGGCTGCCTGCGGTCTCTCTCCCTCCTCTGATCGCTCCCATGCTGTTCCTTGTGCCTGGGATGCTGTTCCCATGGAAGTCCGCGGGCCCACTCCTTCAGCTTCAGGCCTTCTCCTCTCAGTCTGAGGGAGGTCCCCGTGGCCACTGGCCACCGCTGCCTGTTTATTGGCTCAGGACCATCCACAGTCATGTTTCAGTGCTCGGTCTGCCTGTTTCCTGTTTCACTAGTCAGGAAAACCCACCCACCAGGGATCCTTCCCTGACACAAAGAAGCAGCTCAAGATAGAGCTGCCAGAGGAAGGTTCTGGAAAGACCTGAGGGACTCCCAACCCTGGACCAACGAGGTCAGTGTGTGGAATCCCGAGACCCTGAGGCCAAGCTTAGACGTATATAACCAGGGCTCCATTATTATCCTTGTCATCGTGATGATTGGCTAGGCTTTGAAGACCAAGGGGAGGAGGGGAAAAGTGACACTGGCCAAATGACACGGTTCTACTGAGTGCCCCCCGAGTATGTAACAACAAATCCCACCATGATGTGCGACGATAATGCACCTGTAAAAAATACGGAGAGGAAAATAAAAAAGGTAAAGACCTAGGGGAGATGCTCAGGGACCGAGTGACAGTGCAGAGCATGGCTCCTGTTAGCCACCTCCGGGTCCGTCTCCATCAGCAGAAATGGAGCCAGTACCAGAAACTGCCCGACACCCTCACAGCTGGAGTCTACCATGCTATGGCTCCCTATTACCCTGAGCTGAAAGCACAAACAGACCCTCCACTCTTTATCATGCTGCACAAGGCTGTAAGCACGTCACCGACAGTCAGCTGTCAGTGTTTTGGCTTCTTACACACACACACACACACACACAGTGGACAGGCGAGGCAGACACACAGCCAACTCGTGGGAGGGGAATCGCAGGCTCAGGGGGCCGCCCATCTGTCCTACAGCTCCCCGTAGGTCCCCATCTGCACCCTGCTGCCCCGTCCGTCAAACCACACCCTGTGGGTCTCCAAGGTGGCACCCGCCGGGGGAAACCTGCGCGTCCTATAGGACAGGATGGAAAACCGGGGTCCGCGACCCAGAGACCCGAGACGCATTCTCAAAACTGCCTAAAGCGGAGAGCGGAGGGAGGGCAGGACCGTGATTCCGTTTAAAGGCAGCTGCTCTGAGGGTGGTGAACAGGAGCCCCGTGGAGAGGATGCGCTTTCCACGGCAGGCCGCTCCAGATCCCCGGTCTCACTGGCCATCTATGGAAGCGTTTGGGGAGTCCCGTGAATCCACTCGGCGTGGGACACTGGATGCGCCTGTGTTTCTGTAAACCTTAAAGCGTCTGGCAAGTAAGAGGCGATGGTGATTTTGCAAGTCTCATGTGCTCCTCGCAAAGGGGTCCTCCAGGTTCCAGACAAGCAGAAGCGTGGCCATCTTGCTTCCCGCGTAATCCGCACCGCCCAGGCCCAGGAGAGGCTGGCGCACATTTCTTAGATAAATGAAGGACTGAATTTGTATGCACGGATACCCATAGGTCTGGGATTCCTGATGTTTCAATTTATGTCCTGACCCTACCTCGAAGCAACCACCGGCAAGTCACCTCACCTCTCTGAACCTCTGTTTCCTCATCTGTCACCACGGTACCTGCTGCATGCAGTAGGGAAATGCATGTTAAATACTGGGCACAGTGGCTGGGACACAGCAAGTGCAAAATAATGGCAGGCTTTCTTCTGCATTGCAAAGTCAAAATCTAGACTAAATACATAGGAACTTCTAAATCTTAAGTATAGCTGTGCTGGGGAAAAAAAAAAAAAAAAAAAAAAAACGATCCTGAGCCAACACTTGAATCAATTTCAATTCTTATAATGGCCTCCCAAAAATAGCCCTGTTTATCTCTGGTGGGAAATTAAATTATAAAACAAACAAGGGTGAACACCTTCTATCAGGCCACCACAATGGCTGCATGGAAATTGATGGACCATCTTCAATCGCAATTCCTCTTACAGAACCAGTGTATGAATGGGAGTCGTCGGTGTGGAGAAAGGGAGAGATTAATCTGCAGCTAGACCTGGGCTCACAGATGCACCTGTACTTACAACCTTCCCTGCAGGTGCACAGGGCAGGCTTGGGCACCCACCCGGAGCCCTGGGACAGTGGGGGGCGAGGGAGCTTCCTCGGGAATCTCCATAAGCCCGCTGGGGACTGGAAGGGTACTCAGAGTTCAGACAGCCCCGAGCCAGGCTGGGGACTTTTTAAAAAAATTTTTTAGATGTTGATGAACGTTTATTTTATTCGTTTATTTGTATACAGTGCTAAGAGTCGAACCCAGTGCCTCACACGTGCTAGGCACTACGGAGCCACAACCCCAGCCCCCCGGGGACGTGTTTTTAGGATTCCCTTCTGCAGCCACTTACTCTGCAGGTGTGGGTGACGGCGTGATGAGGGAGACAGCAACACATCCACGTGGACAGTGGGCATCTGGTGGCGTTGGATATTAAGTGGGAACCATGGAAATGGGGAAAAGACCCCGTGCAACCCGGCTACGGTTTCATGCGAACCTCCTTGCAGAATAAGCAAGGCGGCCTCAGTTTACCAATCTGATGACCAAGCAGAGGAGACGAGTCACCCTGTTCATGGTTGATAATAAGCCTGTTAACAGGAACAGGGGGACAGCAGGTGAGTGGTCTCACCTGGTCCCTTCCCGTTACCTACTAAGTAAAGCGTTTAAGGAGAACAAGGTGTGGGGTCACTTTCTCGCTACCTTGTGCCTCCCAGACTACGTCACCCTTCCCCAAAGCTGGACCCCGTGGGGCCTGGGATCTACGCGGGTCATATCACTATCATTGTCCTTACTACTCCCTGTTAAACACATTTGTGTGAAAGACGCAGCATTCCGTGTTTTACCTAGTTAAAAAATAATGAGGCAGGTGAGATTATTATCCCTATTTGACAGAGAAAAACAATCATCCAGGCTAGGCACAGTTGAGTGCTTCGTTGGTGGCTTCATGGCTGGCGCCAGGCTGGAATTAACACCCACATGCATCTCTTTCAAAAGCCCATGCGCAAATCCACTCTGATCCTGGTCAGTGTCTTATGAGTACAACCTATGCTAATGCAAGGGTGTTCTTAATTTGCATAATGTGTTTTTGAGCCTCTTGGGAGTGAACCCCAAGTTCATGGTGACCTGAAACTTTTCTGGAGTGCTAGCGTGTGTCCTCTGAGGGAGAGAGAGGCATTCATTTGCTTTTTAGGAACTGCATAAAGGGTTCTGGGACTGAAGTGTGTTTGTGAAACAGCACGTGCAGCAACCAGAAGGCCAGGAGGTCTACTGAGGCTCAGAGAGGAAGAAGCCAGGTGCAAAGAGAGGAGACCTCGGAGTTCGGCCAGCGGTGAAGACCTGTGAATGCCAGGCTATGGGATTCAGTTTTATGATAAAGACAGGAAGCCAGGTATGGTGGTGCATGCCTGTCACCCCAGCAACTTGGGAGGCTGGGACAGGAGGATCATGAATTTGAGGCCAGCCTCAGCAACTTAGCAAGGCCCTAAGCAACTCTGGGAGACCCAGTCTCTAAATAAAGAAGGGCTGGGAATGTGGCTCAGTGGTTAAGCACCCTGGGTTCAATCCCCAGTATAAAGGAAGGAGGGAGGGAGGGAGGAAGGGAGGAAGGAAGGGAGTTAGTTTTGAGGGGTTTTGAGTAGAATCCCTTGTAGGGAAACCACTCTTGCTGCAAGGGAGACGGCTCTGACCGGGAGGAGGTGGGCCACGTGGGGACATTACTGAAAAGGTCTAGGTGAGAGAGGAGCATGAGTGAACTCGTGCAGAGAGGTGATCCGCTAGGACCTAGAAGCTGATCGGATAAGAAGGTCAAGACCAAGGGAAGACCCTGAGTGTCCGCTCTTGTCCGGGTTCACTGCTCAGCATCCGCCGGAGCAGGAGGTCCTCGGACCAGGAGAGCTTCTGCCTCATCACCTACTTTCTGGGGCTCTCCACTGGATGGAAGCCATGAACCACGTGACCTCAACCAGATGTCCACAGCGGAGCTTCGGGCTCCTTCTTCTTCTGTAATCCTGGCCTCGTGCAGGGAAGCCCACGGCTCCTCCCTGGGACTCAGCGAAATCAACCCCGAGCCCGCCCTGCTCCCCATCCCTGGGCGCTGGCACCGGTTCCCAGTCAGGAAGATCTGCCCAGGCAGAGGTGGAGCCCCGCCAGGGACGCGAGGCCCGGTGGCCGCGACTGACGTGGAAGAGCTCGCGCTGCAAGGGTTGGGGGCGAGGCTTCCTCCCTGAAGCAGAGGGAGCTCCCCAGCCGCGTAGGGCGCGGGCGGAGCTCCGGGCTCCCAAGCCACGGGGTCGCCCTTCGCGTGCTTCCTCCACACGGGCAGAGATCACCGCACCAGAGGGGAGGCGAGCCTCATTTTGCTGCCCCTGGAGTTCAGGGGAAAAAAGCGAGCGACTGTCGAAACAGTTTTAGTAGATTGGGTCCAGAGTTTTGGCACCAATGCCACCTGGAGAGGGGACCCAGCCCGGCTTGGCCACTCCCAGTGGAAACTTCATCCGGAGGCCTGGCCTCAGGGTCTCGGTTCCTCCTGTTGAGGTGTGGAAGGATGACGTTTGCAGGCTCGCCAGGCTCCAGCCGTGGACTGGCAGGTTGGTTACACTGAAGGACACACTCTGAGCCTTCACCCCGGGAGGGGACTGTGCTGAGCATGGGTGACTCCTCATGGGGACCAGGCCCCGTGCTCTGTCATTTATTTACCCGAGTGCCTGCATCAGAAGCCCATTGGTAAACCCTCTCTAAAGCCCGATGTCTGTCTCTTTAAGGACACAGAAGCTCAGTCAGAGGTGGGACCCCTACGCTGCTCTGCCCACTGAGGACCAGACCCTGCCTCTCACAGAGCAGCTGAGGAGCAGGAGGACCTTCCTGGCTACCTGGGAGGAATTTGCATACAGTCACTTGCTTTCTTGACACCCTGCCCATGTCCTGTTGACTGGGGTTGGGGACAGCCGGTTCCAGTCCAGGCTGGGATCTTTGTAAACTGCAGCACTGAAGAGGGACTGGTCTATTCCAAGGCTAGGAGACTGAGGTTGCTAAGGAGACCAACATCGCGGTCCATCGGCAAACCCCAAGGTGCGGTGGCTCCAGCAAAATGGGGGAGCTTTCTCTTGGGGGGAAGGAATACCAGCCCCTCTGGATGGAGGGGAATTGGTCTCCTGGAGATGGTGTGGGTAAAGCTCTTTGCAATCCCTCTGTTTTTCTTTTGAGTATTATAGTGATTAACACATATTAATACACAAACCGATGGGACTGGAGTGATATTTTCACACACGTCTGTCGCACATCCATCTACTCCTTATTCCCTGTTTGCCATGAGGCAAGGGGACTGGGGCAGGGAGAGTTGGCTTCGACCTCATCAGGAAATCTAGGTTCCCTGAGTTTCCCTGTGGAAATCTGCACCTTATGCTTTAGAGCAAGTGATTTTTAACAGAGAGAATAAAGGAGGAAAAATCAGGAGAGCCCACCTAGGAGAGGGAACAGCTGGGAAGCAAACAGCAGGCGCCTACGGGGAGCACGACTTTCATCGTCCAACAGGGTTGAAGATGCTGAGAAGACTCAGGGCGGCAGGAGGGACCGAGCTGAGGCCTGAGATGAACCCATCCACTGCTCAGGGAAACACCCCGAACGCCTCGTTGGAACCCTGACGGAGAGCAGGGCTGTCATGTGTGCCTCCTGGGCTGGACTATCACATAATAAAAATAACAACAACAACAGCAATAATAATAAAAGACTGACTGCCTGCAAAAATGGCATCCCAGGTTGTTGGAGTCTCGCGCTTTGTGCTCCGTGGATATGATTTATCCAAGATGTCTCCAAATCTTGGAAGACCCCATTTGGATGGTTGAGCTTCTAAGTCCTGAGACGGGGTCTCCATTAATAAGGCCAGAGTAGAAACCCAGATTCCCCACCAGCTTTGGCTCACGGAGTCGCCGCGTCCCCGATGATAGGTATCTCACCCGCCATCTCCCCGGTGCTCTCAACCTGCAGAAGAAAATGCCAGAAGCCAGACAAGGTCCATTATCTGCTCGAGGCCAAAAAGCTACCTAGAGCCCAGGGGCCCCGGCTGCCCACCTTGTCTGTCTAGCACAACCTGCTGGTTTAGGGGACGGTTTCGGGTCTCTTCATTGGAGGGACCATGCCTGGAAAGCACGGCTGCGACGTCTGAGAGAGGATTTGCCCTGCGCCATCACCTGCCCGCCTGGGTCGACGCCACAAGAACACTCCCCAGATCCACTGATTCCGGCTTCTCTTTGAGTTCCTTCTCTTCCCTCCCTTTGGACGGAGCATCTCTGCCACCAGCCACGTGGTCCCTTCTCAGATTCCCATTCCCTGCGGCTCCTGCCCCGACGGATCCCTAACAGAGCGGGCAAGCATGAGGGACAGGCAGGAGATGGGGGAGAATCTGTGGGTGACATGCACACAGAAAGGACCAGGAAAGAACAGCTTTCCAAACGGCCACAAATAGAAAACCCCCGGGCCTAGGCGCTCACAGCCCACTAATGAACAAGCTTACCTTTTGCTAACAACATTTTAGGTCACTAATTGGCCCAGCAGGGGACCGCACATGAAGTCACAGACTAGTACAGGAAATCTCAGAACAGCCTCAACTCCCTCCAGGAGAGCCGCCCGCCCGTGTGCCAAGCCCCGTAGAGATGCTTTCCTGGCCGTGGGAGGGGGTGTGACATTTGAAAGAAGAAGGGCTTTGGAGGACAGCCACCCCTGGGGACCACAGCCTTTCCCACATCAGAGAGCTCTTTGATATGTTCCTCATTTCCCTGGGTCTCCTGCTCTAAAGGATGCGGCCAGAAAACTAAACGGCTCTGATCATCTGAGAAAGGATGTGTTTTCCACAGGCTAACTGTGGATCGGGATAACTAATGATCACTCCGTTAATATGATGCCTTAAAAAGATAAGCAGCCTGTCTCATCCAAAATAATAATAACATCAATAAGAGTATGATGTATGGAGTGCCTGCCGAGCCCCACCGAGGGATTCGTAAGCCTGATCTCACTTAATCCTCGCCAGACGTGCAGCTGCCCTTATCTGGCAGTTGAGGACACGGAGAAAGGGCGCAGTCCTGTGACTTCACCCAACCAGCTCAAACTCAGGTTTCTCTGGCCGCAAAGTTGCTCTGAACCACTACACACTGCATGCGGCCTCTCATTAATTCCTTAAAAAAAAAAAAAAGAACTTGACTTGCAGTTAGGGCTCGACCATTCATTTCTTCTCAATTTCTTTGGCAAGGTTGGAGACTCCAGGGTAATATTTTCAGTTTGGCCTCAAGCATTTTCCCTTAATAGTTTAAGACTACGGAAGCCCAGAAAGGGTTAGAAACTTGCTCAGTATCAACCCCTGATTTTTAAATCCTAGCTGTGCTGAGTTCTGAGCTCTCTCTATCTCACTTGGCATCAGTAAGTAGTAGTTGAACAGCTGCCATAGGAAGAGAAGGTAAGAAGCAAGCCCGCCCCTGCTCTCCTAACCTACATCCAGGGCAGACATTACTAATCAATCATGGAATGCTTTCCTGGGAGTTTGGATGTGGCTCCAGTTGGGTACTCCCAATTAACTGGATTTTGCAAGTAAGAGAATAAAAACAATTTTTTACTGGCACCATACACAATGCTGTCCTCAGACTGACACAGTAACTAGAATATGAGCGTCTGCTTTCAAAAATTTAATAACTTTCAGAATTTTTTTTTTCTTTTGAAATGCAACTTGAGCATCCCTACTCCAAAATTCCCAAATCCAAAGGGTTCCAGCATTGGAAACTTTTTGAGCACCCACAGGACACTGCAAAAGGTTCAGATTTTGGAGCTTTTCAGATTTTAGATTTTCAGATCAGCGATCCTCAACCAGTAAAGTCTATGGAAACATTCCCAAATCAGAAGCTCTGAAACCTGAAATATGTCTGATCCCAGGCATTTCGGATAAGGGATGTTGGATCTGTTCCAGGGAAGACCAACCTCTAGTGCAGGGGATCTGGGGAGACAGATGGGAAAGGCTATGCCTTGGTGCCCACCAGGTCAAGGTAAAGCAGGCTGGGGGTGGGCTTGAGCACCAGGGGGAGGGGGCTGGATGTGAGTGGGAGAAGGTGGTCACTGGAGGGCTGGTCAGCATGAGCAGACAAGAGCCCAGCAGCCCCATGTGAATGCGTGGAGCTGAGGAGGAGGGAAAAGCGACTCCGTGAGAGGCAAACCGTGATTGACAGCTGAGCCGGAAGTGGCCGGCTCTGGGCTCTGGGGACGGAGCTGGCAGTGACAGAGCAGGAGAAAGCAGCACCCGTCGCATGTACTCCACCCCTCTGGACCAGGTAACTCCTCTCTTTGTACCTCTACCTCTTTAAATGAGTGGTCATGGTAGAGGGGAAGGTTCTAGAATTGGAAGAGAAAAGTAATATAATATCGATCTTCACAAAACCTCTAGGATGATTTTCCTCTCTCAGAAAGACTTGGACCAGGACCTTTCCTGACTCCTGGGAATGGTAGATGCCCTGTGGCCCGCAAATTCTGTCCAGATTCTTCCAGGCGAGCAAATTATACCATTGTCCATCACTCGCCATCCTTGAGGGAGGTGTTTACTGGGACTGAAACAGAGAGGCTTCACAATGAAAAGCACCTTCCTGATAATTGCTCTTCTGCATCTGGTGTTTTCTCTTGCAGAGGATGGAGGCTGGGGGGAGCTGACCCTTGGCCCCGAAGGGGAAACTGAGGCAGTTACATATTTCCAACGGGTATAGTCTAAGTCCCCGTGTGTCTATCCTGCCTTTTGTCTCTGAGTCCCCTCTCCTCTTGGAACAGCTGTTCACGCCTCCGAGGCCCCTGAAGATGGAGATTTGAGACAGAAAAGCTCTCTGTCCTCCTCAAGGTGTCTTTGAATGCACCTAATTTCTTCACCAACCTTTGTCTCCCGAACTTCAGTGCAGCCAAGCCGTGGGCTAAGGGGACGATGGGTACTCGGAACATTTGTAAAGAGAGCCCAAAGTGGACAGAGGGAGATGGAGACAGTGAAAAACAAGGCTAGACCAGCCCTCCCAGGCTGGGGAGAGGGTCCACCTGGAATCCCAAAGAACGAACGTTTTCTAGAAAAGTTTTCTAGTGGGTTCTTGGAAGAGGAAACTACACGTTGTCCTGGAAGAAGGTTGGTGGGTCGGAATTGCAACATGTTGGCGCCTCTTAAAGACAATCTGTTATGAGGACCCAGGCGGATGCTGTGGGTCAGCGTCCTGGGAGAGACCATTTTAAGCATTAGAGTGTTTTTTTTAATGCTTCTTTTATTAGCTTGTGATCTGTACAGCACAGGATTCTCATCCTGCAGGGAGAAGCAAAGCCTTTGCCTCCAGAGGGCCAGGTGCAGGGGGGACGTCCACCTCTGACATCCTCAGGGTCCTCTGTGTCTTCCGAGGGCAGAGCTTGGGAACCGCAGTCTGCACACCAAACACACCCTGTCCTTGGTTCTCACGTCCTTTCTTCACCACAAAGCCTTTGGTTGGAGTTTTAGTCAGTTTTTTGACTGCTGTGACTAAATGACCCAACAGAACAACTGTAGAGGAGGAAAGGTTTATGTGAGGGCTCACAGTTTCAGAGGTCTCTGTCCATAGAAGGCCGGCTCCATTCCTTGGGCTTGAGGTGAGGCAGGACATCATGGCGGGAGAGTGTGGCAGAGGGAAGCAGCTCACATCACCAGGAAGCAGAGAGAGGCTCCACTCTCCAGTTACAAAATATATACCCCAAAGCTGCGCCCTAATCCCACCTCCTCCAGCCACACCCCACCTGCCTCCGGTTACCACTCAGTTGATCCCATCAAGCATTAATCCACTGATTAGGTTGAGACTCTCAAACCCAAATCGTTTCTCTTCCGAACCTTACATTGTCTCACATGTGAGCTTCTGGGGGCACCTCACATCCACACCATGACACTTGGCACGTGGTCCGGGGTTGCATTAGGCTACCCTGCTGCAGAGCTGGGTGGTTGCCACAGAGCCAAATGGCCCCACCGCTTAAAATATTTTAAGTTTTTTTTACAGGAAAAAACTCTCCTGTCCCTGATCACGAGGCTCATCGGGAAACCACTGAATCTTGCATTTGGAGCTGAGCTCTGTGCTGGTCTTGGTCTCGCTCCCTCCCTGTCTGCCAAGAGGCTGACTGACAGGTGCATGGGAGCTCTCTGGGTCCACTGGCCCCTCTCTGGGTCTGGCACAGTGGACCCAGACAGGAGCCTGAGCGGGGGAAAGAGACTGCACAAGCACACATGCATGCACCCCACACACTTGCACACACACACACTTGCACCCCCCACACACTTGCACACACACATACTTGCACCCCCCCCACACACTTGCACACACACATACTTGCACTCCCCCCCACACACTTGCGCACACACACACTTGCACCCCCCCACACACTTGCACACACACACACTTGCAACCCCCACACACTTGCACACACACACACGCTTGCACCCCCCCACACTTGCATACACACACACACACACACACACACACACACACACACACACTTCAGTCAGTACATCCAGTAGCAATGGAGTCCCTCTGGGGTCCTATTGGGAACGGCCAGCTTCTGCCAGGGGACCCCAGCCCCGGGACTCTGCTGCCCTTGTCTCCCGTTTCCTGCTTTATCCTTCTCTGCGATACCTCCCTGCCACTGCACAACTTCCCAGCCCCTTCGTCACCTGTACAACCAGCTCCCTGGACCAGTCTCCGTGGGAAAGCTCTTTCTGTTTTCCTGGCTGGATCCCGACAGGTGGCGGTCCTGACCCTGAACCCCAGGCTGTTAGGGCTGACTCGGGGTGTTCCGTCTTCCTGGGCTGTCGGAGTTGTGCTTTGAACACGGAGCGGCTGCTCCGCCACCGGCAGAGAGGGCTCCCTTAGCTAAGGAGTCCTTGGCAGGACTTGTGCTTCTCTGCCTTCACCAGAGGAAGACCCGCCTCCATCTTCCAATACGGCTCCCTGCGCACGGGGAGATGGGCTCCTTGGTGGTGGCGCGGTGGCGCTTCTCAGCTCTGGGCCACTCTCATGTCCATGCACTATGGCCAAGGAAGGTCTTCCTCTCCATGCTTCCTGGACTGTTCATATCCCAACGCACCTCCGCCCAACACCAGCCTCCAGACCAGGACCTCCAGCCTCGCTCCCTCCCCAGATCATGGGTGCTTGGTGTGCTCAGCACTTCAATCTGGGTTCTCTCCAGCCCGTGGGCTTTCCTCAGATTTTCAGGTTGACTCCAAAAAAATGAAAAGACTAGATGGTCAAATGTTTTAGGAAATATGGGGTTAAATACAGTTAAAGAAGTCCCTTTGGCCAGGTGTGGTGGTGCACGCCTGTCACCCAGCGGCTCAGGAGGCTGAGGCAGGAGGATCGCGAGTTCAAAGCCAGCCTCAGCAATGGCAAGGTGCTAAGCAACTCAGGGAGACCCGGTCACTAAATAAAATACACAGTAGGGCTGGGGAGGTGGCTCAGTGGTCAGGTGCCCCTGAGTTCAATCCCCGGTACCCCCCGCAAAGAAGTCTTTTTTGTACGGGACTTCTCAGAGCCTTTAAGATATGAGGAACTTCAGACTGCAGTGTTCTCAAAGTGTCCTTCAAGCATGGAACTTTCATCTGAAGTGGAGGGTCACCGTATGGACCTCAGCATCCCTGAGGGACCCATCAATCCCACAATGCCTGAGTTCTTGTCTGTCCGGCTTCCGTCTTTCTCGTCCACCTTCTTCAGGTGACGGGATACCTTCAGAGTCAGAGACCTGTCTCACCCAGTGCGGGTGACCCAGCCCCTCGCCCTTATCCCCAGCAACAGGATTCCAGTCCTGCCCATGGTAATTGCCGAAGAATGGGAACTGGACCAAAGTCCTCGCTTGGAATTTTCTAGCAAGATTTTGGGAAAGACTTGTTGCTTCGTCCACTGCGGAAACTGAGTTGCTGAGATATATGTGAGCCAGAGGGTCAAACGGCCATCCGTGGAGACAGCTGGGTGGAGGAGAACCCCAAAGCCAAGCGAGACAGCAGAACTGAGAGGAGGAGAGGGTAGGACGCTGGCAATATGTCCTGAGTCCCTGAACCCCATCAGGCCTGAAAATCTGGTCCCATCCCTTCGACTTCTTAATTTACGAGTTAACGAATCCCACCAGCCCCTGGTCCATTTTATTTTTGCCAAAGACAATTTGAGTCCCTTTTTCTTTCTTTCTTTCTTTCTTTTTTTTTTTTTTTTTTTTTGCACCAGGGATTGAACCCCCAAGGGCACTTAACCACTTTAGAGACAGGGTCTCGCTGAGTTGCTTCAGGCCTCTCTTCAGTTGCTGAGGCTGGCCTCCAACTTGCAATCCTCCTGCCTCAGCCTCCCAAGCCCCTGGGATGACAGGCATGCACTACTGTAACCAGCTATTTAAGTTCCCTTTCTGTCTCTCACAAATGGAAAATGCCTAACTAATAGATGGAGAAAGCTCAGGCTTCTCCAGCACAAAGCATGTGCCACGGCCTCTTGGGCCAGTATCCCCCTAGACCAAAATCCCCAAGTTCAAGCCACCCTCCCAGGTCTCCGGAGGCGAGAAGTCTCTAAGGAAGTGGAGGATTGAATATGGAGCAGACAGTGGAGAAAGACAAGAGCCAAGGGTAGCCCCCCTCCACAGTTCACCAGGGCGGGGCCGTGGTCTCAGGACCCCAGAGGTTGGTCTACTGCAAACCCTCTGGGTAGGATCTTTGGGGGGCGAGTTCACCCAGCCCTGTGCCCCCCAACCTGAATGAAGCCATGATTCCGTATTTGCCCTAAATTTCTGCCTCTCTGCTGTTTTGCTGTTCCAACACCAAAGACCACTGATTCCAGCCCCGGAATGATTTACTCGGTGCAACGAGAAAACAGCATGCCGACTTGAGCGATCCTCAGATTAATAAACGAGAGACTCCGAGGCCTTCCGGCTGAGCGGCAGCGTTAATTTGGAAATTGCTCATGTGGAATGGCAGAGGCGCCAGGAACACAGGAGTACATGCGTTGCAGAAATGAGGAGACCGGATGCGCGAGCAGAGCAGGGACCGTCCCACCTCACGGGCTCAGGGCCAGCGGGTGTTGGGAAGGACCTCCAGCAAGCGATCGCCGGGGGCTCAAGCCAGTCCCTGAGCAGGCGAAGAGGACCAGGCCCATTTTGCAGATGGGACCATCAAGGCAGCCCTGTGAGGTGTCCCAAGGGACCCAAGGTGGCTCAGTCAGAAGGGGATGGTCAGGGACTGAAGGTGACCACTTGCCTTGGGTCCAGTCCTCGGTACGTCAGCAGTCTCTGCTCAGCTAGTTCCCATTTCCCAGTACCCCAAGATCCCCAGCCAGCACCTAACCTTTGCCCCCAACAGTCAATGCCATTTTGCTAGAATATTCACCTTCCCTCCACTGTAGTCTTCCCAGTGGCCTCCTGGAAACTCACAGCAGACCCCGCCAGCCCCAGCCACAAGGGTTCCAAGGCAAAGAAAAGAACATTGGCAATTCAGATTCTCCTTTCCCCCCAATCATTTATTTCTTGATTTGGTAGCTGAAGGCCTAGGGTGACATCTTAACAAATCAAAGAGTTTCGAGGGGGTAGGGAGGAGGGCCAGGTACTCCAAAGATGGTCCTCAAAAATTGCAGGGGACCTGCACCATAATCACATGCCAAATGCAATGTCCAGAGTCCAGGCCCAGCCAGGGCCGATCCTCACAAAGCTAGGAGAAGTCCACCCTCACATCGTTCAATTGGAAGAATGAGAGACCCAGACTAGCCAAAGCAATTCTGAACGCAAACGGCCATGCCAAAGACATCACCGTACCTGACCCTGAATTACACTGCGAAGCTGTCGCAGCCCAAACAGCGTGTCATCGGCATCCAATCAAAATAGACACGAGGACGAACCCACATACTTACAGTCACCCAATACTTGAGACAGGTGCCAAAAATGTGTGTTGGAGAAAAGACAGCTTTTTCTTAAGTGGTGCTGGGAAAACTGACAGCCTTAGGTAGCAGAAAGAAATTAGATTCCTATCTTTCACCCTGCACAAAAGTCTAATCAACATGCACCA
Organism: Sciurus vulgaris; assembly: GCF_902686455.1. Classification (NCBI taxonomy): domain Eukaryota; kingdom Metazoa; phylum Chordata; class Mammalia; order Rodentia; family Sciuridae; genus Sciurus; species Sciurus vulgaris. Next base: position 131,646,191 of record NC_136468.1, read on the forward strand.
AAGACGTAGGAATTAGGGCAGAACCTTGCAACTTCTATAAGAAAACACAAGGTCAACACACCGACCTTCAGCACAGACACGGGCTTACTCAACAAGAACCCCAAAGCCCAAGCAGGAAAACCAAGAATCAATAAATGGGATGCCAACAAATTGAAAAGTTTCTGCACATCAAAGAAAACAATTAAGAAAGAGCCTGCAGAACAGGAGAAAAATCTTTGCCAGCCACTCCTCTGGCAGAGGATTCATATTCAAAATATATGAATAAGTCAAAAACCAGTGCCAAAAAAGCAAGAAGCCCAATCGATAAATGGTCAAGAGAACTAAAGAGAAATTTCTCCAAAGAGCAAATGTACATGGCCCGCAAAGAGATGAAAATATGTTCACCATCTCTAGCATCAGGGAAATACATGCAAATCACAACTAGGTTGAGATTCCATCTCACTCAGGTCAGAATGGCCATGAGTAAGAACTCGAACAATAATAAGTGCAGGCGGGGATGTGGTGAAGGCACGCTCCTACTTTGCTGGTGAAACAGTGCATTGGTACAGCCAGCAGTATGGAGACTCCCCAAGACACTAGCATGGAACCACCCTTTGACCCCACTATCCACTCCTTGGCACTTATCTGAAAGAACCGAAACAAACACACCCTAGCAGTACCGTCCCTTCAACCTTGCCAGAAGCACCACTCACAACCACCCAATTACGGAATCAGCCCGCATGCCCACCAGCAGATGAATTAAATATAAATGCACACATGGAGTTGTACTCAGCCACAGAGAAGAACGACACACGGGATTCGCTGGCAAATGGATGGAAGTGGAGACAATCACGCTAAGTGAAATAAGCCAGACTCAGAAAATCGAGAGTGGCATGTTTTTGGAATCTAGAGCAAAACAAGGGGGAAAAGGTGGTAAGGAAGGAGGTTGGATATCATAAAGATATAAAATAGATCAGTGCCATCGAGGAAGGAGAACAAGAAGGGACAGGCAGAATGGGAAGGGTAGAAATATGGAAGGAATTTAATAATAGCAGGTTAGGCACATGTGTAAATGAACCCCAAAGATTTTCACCTGTATTTATGTAGAAGCATAAATAAGTAAACGAGTGAAAGAAAGGTCAATAGAGGGGAGGAAAGAGGATGGGGAGGTAGGAGGAAAGGGAAAGTGGTGGATATGGAGATTAAAATCAAATTCCTTGCATGTATAATTTTGTCAAAATGAACTCAAATACTATGTAAAATTATACTGCTCTAACAAAAAAAATAGATGTGTATAGGTATGTAAAAAATGCACACTGGACATGAGCAAATTCTATTACTCTTGGTAAACCCAGTAAATTTCATCCGGGTGTGTTCACCCCAATAAGGACAGCAGCCATCAGTTAAATAATTTGTTTCTATAGTGTCTTTCTCTCCCAACTCAACCATAAACTCCAGGAGAAATTCTGCCTGTCTTGTTCATCAATAGTCTCAGTAGGACCAGAGCACTGAGCCCATCATAGATACTTACTGGAAAAATAACCCAGTGATTAAATAAGTGAACACATGGTTGAGATGGTCGATTGACAGGAAGATGGCTCCCTTTGCTGATCCCAGGTAAAGCTCCTCACCGTTATGGTCAGCAATGAATGTACTTCTCCCCATTCAACAAAACACTTCCTTTTTTTTCTCAGATGACGAAATTTTTTTCTTTTATTTGTTCTAATGAGTTGTCCATGACAGTAGAATGCATTTATACATTTTGATAGATCATACATTCACGGAGTGTAATCTCTCATTTCTCTGATGATACATGTTGCAGAATCACATGGGTCATGCAGTGCTGCGTGCACATGAGGACGTAATGTCTGTTTCACTTTACTACCCTCCTAACCCCATCCCCTTCCCCGCCTGTCACTCCCTCTGCCTAATATAAAGTGACTCTATTCTTCTCTATCCCCCCGCCCCATTATTGTGAATGAGCTTCTGCATATCAGAGAAAACACTCGGCCTTTGGTTTTCTGGGTGTGGCTTATTTCACTTAGCACGATATGATCACCTACTGTGGGCCAGGGATGTCTTAAACTGAGAGCCGCTTCATGTCTTTTTTAGACTGAGTCAGGATATAAACACATAGACGGCTTAAATCACAAACTAACATGCACACAAACCCATGCGCTCGCAAACACCCATATGTTCTCACGGATCAATGCACATAAATATGTATTTTAAAATCTCGGCTTGGTATATGCCTGCAGTGTGTTTCGCTGGAGCGTGGCTCAGTGGTAGACCGTGGGCTTAGCCCGTTCAGAGCCCTGGCTTCTATCCCCAGCACCAAAAATAAAAATAAATTAAATATAAATGCATATTCTATCAATATATTGCACACCTAGGATATAGACAGTTTTATTCCTCAATTAAATGTTCTAAAATCAAATGCATTTTTAAAGGCTGGATCCTTATCTGTCAAGACACATGGGGCCTGAATTTCCCGAGTCCCTTTCTTCCACACCTGAGGCTCCCTCTGTCTCCTCTTGCACCCCTCCGGCCTCTGCATGGAAGCCCACACTGCATGCAAGATGGACCGCATTTAAGCTCAGGGATGTCTCTGCCTTGGGGCTGACCTCGGGTATCGCCTGCTTTTGGTCCACAATCCAGTCCTCCCCTGGGGCCTCTGCCTGGCTCCCTACCCCCAGACCTCTCACCCTGAGCTCCAGCTTTTTTAGAAATTCCAGCCTGGGTCTCTGTCCCTAAGATCAGCCCCATGAGCCCTCATCCGGCCCTGGGCTTCATGCTTCCTCAAGGGCCCTGGGCCCCAGCCCCTCTGGACGCCTACCTTTCCCGGGTCCTCAGCACCCTGCCTGTGGGCCACTTTGGAACCCCAGAGAGCATGCTCTGCAGAGCTTGAGCTGAACTCACGAGGAGCCAGCTTTGTCCTGCTGGCTGGAACTCACTTTGGCCACCAGCCGTATAGTCGGCCCCTCCAGGAGGTGGATTGGCTCTGATCCCTTTGTGTGCTCTACCCCGTCCTGGGGGAGGGGACTGTCGCGTGTCAATTTTCTTTGAATAGATGCACAAGAGACACCTTTAGATATAAACCCTTAGGATAGAATTTCTCAACTCCACTATTGTTGGCATCGGGGACTCTAATTCTTTGTAGTGGGGACTGTCCCATGCATCTGGCAGATGTTAGCACCATCCCCAGTTGAGACAGCAAAAATGTCACTTGTCATTGGGAACCACTGCCATAGAAAATCCACATGGCTCTCCCGAGTTGAGGACACTGTATTGTTATTCCCATATCTGCTGCCAGGAGAAGAAGGAGCCCAGGAGTGACAGGGATCTGAGGACAATAGCTCAAAGGTTGGCTCTCTTACGGGCTGCGAATATTCTCACTGTTAAATGAGCAACTGCGGCTTAAATGTGGACAGTCGTCATTCCCCCCCACACCCCGCCTTTCCTGTGGGGAACCTCCCCTCCCCAGTCACAGATCATGGAATTCAGAAGCATCCGGGCACCTGGCCACAGGGATTGGTATAAGCCTGAACATGGACGAAGTTGTTCCAAGGAGAGTCCGCCCGAGGGCTGGTACTCTGTTGCCCACGGTGGATTTTAAGTGGAGGAGCAAACCAAGAGCTGCCTGTGGTCCGTTTTACCACCTTGTACCCTGCTAAAAATGGAGCCACTACATGGGCTTCAGAGAAACAGAAGAGAGAGAGACAGAATGTGGGACAAGAAAACAAACCAAGCATTGGTGTGGACACCTAGATACAGCCACACCTAAAGCTCATGCACCTGATTATGACAGCCAGTGCTTTTGTTTACTTAAACCAGTTGGGGTTGAGCATCTGTCATTTGCAATCAAGAGTCCCAGTGGAGCTAGGCATGGTGGCACCTGCCTGCCATCCTAGCAGCTCAGGAGGCTGAGACAGGAGGATCACGAGTTCAAAGCCAGCCTCAGCAACAGCGAGGCCCTGTCACTCAGTGAGACCCTGTCTCTAAGTAAAATATAAAATAGGGCTGGGCAGGTGGCTCAGGGGTCGAGTGCCCCTGAGTTCAATCCCTGGTACCAAAAAATAAATAAATAAAAAAAATAAAGAGAGAGAGAGAGTCCCCGATAGATATTTCTAAAACATATAATGCCTAACATAACATGGATACATAGTAGGTGGTCAATATGAAGAGTGTTACTAGTTAATTTGACAACCCTCTGAGTACCTACTGTGCGTCAGGCACAGTGCTCATGACTAAGTGCTGCGATTACCCTTGACATACTCAGAGGCCTGGATTTCAGTTCTGGCTCCAGCCTTGACCTGTGACCTGGGCCTCGGCTTTCCTGATTCTAAAAAGATGGGATTGGAACAGATGGGATGCTACAAATCCACGGCCATGGTCTGAATCCAGTTTTTTCTTTCTTTTTCTTTTTCCTCCGTCCCTCCCTTCCTCCCTCTTCCTTTTCTTGCGTTGGGTTTCATTTGTTCTGCCCAGCATTTTACAATTCAGAAAATGTCATATGAAAGAAAATCCAGAGGTCTGACGGCTTTAGAAAAACCAGGCGCTCATCCACCTGGGGCCCTTGTGATCTCAGGGCAGTGAGCACCAGGCCCCAGGAGCGGGACCCAGCTGGCCCGACCCCACCCCTCTCTCTGCACGGTACTGTGGTGACCCTCAGGCCACAATCACACTAGAACTCCTGTTTTCTGGACCTTCTCCTTCAGCTCTGTTATTTTCCTGGGACGGCAGAACACGTGCTTCAATAGCAGCAGGAAGGCGAGAGTTGGCAAGAGGTTCCCGCCAGAGAGGTGGAACCCGAGAGGGGGTCTCACTCCCAGGCGGCTGAGCTCCTGCCTGCTGCAGGCGCTGAGTGTCCTCAGGCCCAGAGGTGGCAGCCATCAGGACCCAGAGACAAAGGAGAAAAAGGGTCTTTCTTCGCTTTTCTGCTGCACAAAGAAAATCCCGGGGCAGGGGAAGCCTCCGCTGCAGACTTTGATGTCCCTCTTCCCAGCGTCACTTCAGACCGGAGGGGCAGGCAGGGCCAGGGAGCCCAGAACAAAGCAGCACTTCCTGCGCTGCTAATTATCCCCCTTCTGTGTAAATAATTATCTGGAAGAGAAAAGCAGACTGTGCTACAGAGCTGGAAAAGCCAAAGAAAGATGAGAGGTGGCTGGGGATTTGATGTGTCCCCAGGAGCCGCCAGAGCATCCCCAAAGGGAAAGCCAAGCCCGGCAAAGCCATCTCCCTTCCTGGGTTTTAAACCCCTCATCTGACTTTGAAAGCCCTGGGCTCTGTCATTAAATCATGTTCTGGAAGCTGGCAGGCGGGCGGGCGACCCTGCCATCTGGGGCTCGGGTCCTGCTGGTCTCCTCTGGCCCAGAGGCGGGCAGCCTCCGGAATCAAGGCTCCTGAGTCCGCCGGGCCTGAGCTTGAACTTGGTTTCACTGCTTATTATGAACAGGACTGGGGACAAGTTTTTTATTATAAATGGGATCAGGGACAGGTTGCTTCTCCCCGCCTGGGGCCTGTGGGGTGGCTGTCCCTTCATGCTCAATAAACATCTAGGTGAGACCAAGTTTCCTCTGACATAAAATAGGAGGCAGGACCCACGCTCATTGCAAGGGAAGGTGATGAGGACTAAATGCCACCATCTACCCCGAGCCGTCAGCCTGCGGGTGGGCGCCGTGTCTGGAGGGAAGAGTCTAAAAGTGAACATTCTCTGCAGCCTCCGCTCTGTGTACCCCTCTTTGACGCACTGCTGATGTTGCATACGAAATCGAAGTGATCCTCAAACTCTGTGAGCCTGGGTTCAGATGAAGAAAATGAGCCTCAGAAAGGTGAAGCAACTTGTCTAGAGACACACAGCGTTCCAGAGGAATGGCCGAGACTCCGAGTGTCGCTGCCTGATGCCAGACACCTTCAACTTCTCTTCCTAGACTCGGCCAAAAGAGACTGCCATCAGGGGGCCCCGTTGGGGGTAGTTGAAAGGGTTTTGGGGAGAACAAAGCACTAGACCATGACCCCACACAGTTGGAGGAGCAGGTAAGTCATGATCGCTTTATCCTGAACACAAAGGGGCATTTGAGTCTCCCCAGAGGCACAGGAAGGACAGGCGAGTGGGTGTCCAAACTTGGGGGCCCGACAGAGGAAGTGAATCAGGTCCCAGGAATCACCCCAGCCGGTCCCCACATCTCTACTGGACAGTGGGGCCATTCATCAGTAGGACACCCAGAGGCACCCAGGAAGGACATTTAGAACAAAGCACAAGAAACAGGACACTCACAACAGAGTCTTTGCAAACGAAATCACGTGTGCCCACTGAGGAGAGGAATCTCCCCAGCGAGGCATCCAGGTAAGAATGGCCCTTTATCCTCTTATCTGCAAACCGGGGGTAGCCAGATCCCCAAGGGCCTGTCCTGGAGGCTCGAGGCTCGAACCCATCTCAGGAAACCGGAGACACTGGCTTTGTGAGGGGCAGGGATTTCCCCTCTTCTCAGAAGGATCAGAAGTCAGACCCTACTCCACCTGCACTGCAGCCTTTGGACCACATTGACCTTGTGCTCCTGAGACTGGGAGCCCCCAGCTCAGCTCAGGATTCTTCTGGCAACCTCCACTGAGCCTCTGTGGTCTCCATCCGTCAAGGGCAGCAGAAGACAGGTGACAGGAGGGGTCTCTGGGGGACTGTGGACTCGCAACCAGGATTACTGATGAAGGTCCAGAATGAGCTGGGGCCTCTGACGACCCTGGAGGTGAACAGGAAGGGGTGGATCTGGTCTGGGGGTCTCGTCTGTGGGCTGAGGCGGTGGGTCGGTTGTCAACCTTCACCCTGGCCCCGTTAAATTTGAATTTCAGATTTCAAAAAGAAGAAGATAATTTGAAGCAGGAAGATGTTCCAGGCGATATTTGGGACATGCTTAACATTAAAAAAAAAAAAAAAAAAAAGAAGAAAAATCATTCGCTGTTGATCTGAAATTCAAAGTTACCTGGGCATCTTCGATTTCATTTGATAAATCTGGCAACTCTTGCTGGGGGACCTGGTGGAAATTCAATGTCGGGCCGGAAGACTCGTGAGCTGCAGCCTGAAGTGTCTTCCTGGGGCCCCCACGGTGCCTCCTCTTAAGGAGACTTTACGTGAAATCATGGCTCCCACCTTCTCTTGCTATCTGATCACCACACCCTGTGGCTACCAGTTCACCACCATTGGTACCTTTATCCGCCCCCCCAAGGCCTAATTTGCTCCTGAGAGGGCTGCTCGCCTGGCTCCTGAATCAGCTGAGACGGAGACCCTGGCCCCAGGGCACAGGGGGACAGTCCGGCTAACTGGCCGCTTAGGCAAACGCTCCAGGTGGAGAACCCGAGGTCACCGGGAGGAGATCCAGCTCCATCCTGCTGTGTCTCCAGGCCTGAGTCCCTCTCCTTCCCATCTGAAACACGGTCTCAAGTCCTGGATACAAGCGCGAGGGCGTATGAACATTCTCTGGACATAGAACCTTCTAGATCATGCCCTTCACCAGACCAGAGCCCACGCCCTCCGCCAGGCCAGAGTGCTCTTCCCCAGATACGCATCCCACCTGCTTCCCTGCAAGGAAAACCCCACCCACGGCCTCCCGGCAGGCGGGGCTCCGAGGCTCCGCCCACCCCACCCATCTCCACACCCTCGACCACGTTCCCTTCAACGCTCAGACGCCGAGCTTCTCAGCTCTTCCCTCTCCCTGTCCCCGCGCACCCCTGGGCCTGGAGCATGGTGCCTGCAATATTATGCACCTGCAATATGCACTGCCTTCCTCCGCGGCGACAACTTGGACATGCCCTCCCATCCCACCGCTGGGCAGGACAGCATTGTCCCATGCCCGCGTCCCACGTGACTCTCCTTCTCCAGCCAAGACAATTCTCTTGTGGGTTCCGCTGGGGTCTAGATGTCAGAAACCAAGTCTGGCTCATTTGAATTAAAGCAAGCAATTTTGGGGAGAAACCACCAGACTTCCGGAAGGATGCGGTCCAGCCAAGCTTCAGACATGGGAGCCGCAGAGGAGGGTGGTCTCCAGGACTTTGCTGTGGGTGACACAGTCCCAGCTATTTTCAGTTTCAGGATATCTGCGATCGTATGTCATATTCTTGACCAATACACTGTCATTGATCAGTGATCCACCAGAGAAGTTCTAGGACTGGGGCAGGGGGACAGTTCTCCTCAGAAAAGGTGCTGTCCGCCCAGGAAGCCAGGAAGGAGCAGAGGCGGAGGGAGCCAGTGGGCGCCCTGCACAGACTTACAGCTTGACTGATGGTGATTTTTTTCTTTGTCTTTCTCTCACTTCCTAGATTGGCAGCTCCTTCAGATGGGAGCTTTCTGTTCTTTAGCACGTACAGAACTTCGTCACCCCAGAAACTAAATGAAAGCTTCTCAAAGTTTCGGTGCATGAGCGTGAAGTGTTCCGGAAGGGAGTCGGCAGGGAAGAGCGAGCACAGAGGCCGGCGACTGTGATCCCTGGAAAGGGCTGCTTCCAAGGCCGGCCCCTCGCTGGGGTCTGGGAACTTGGCTTTCAAAACACTCCTCCGAGCCCTGACTGATAAGGTTGCTCCTGTGTGCTGAGTGGTGACATGCTGGGCGTCTGCAGTTGGAATAGCTGCTTTAAAGCAGGGTCTGCAGCTCGCAGGCACCTGACCCTGTTCTTGCCTGGGTCTCCTTGCCCCCCAGAGGGCAAATCATGTTCTCATGGTAGAGATGAAGACACTGCGACCCCCAGAGGTGCTGGAGCTGAGATCGCAAAGCCAGTGGATGGCAGAGTGGGCGAACGAGGCACCCTGGTTGTCTGGCTGCAGAGTCACATCATGGCAGCCTCCCTCACAGGGAGGAGAGTCTGTCCCCAGCACCATCGCCTCTGGATCCAGGGATGTTCCCCTCTGTGAGCCGAGAAGTCTGGGCTGTTCCTTTGGTATCGATTGGACTCCTCCTTTTATGGGCAGCAGAGTCAATAATGTACCTGTGACCAGAGGACTCTGGAGACCTCAAGTCCGGAGCCATTACACAGTGATGGCCGCGTGACCTCTGACCTCCCAGGACATTGCTCCCTTCATTGGCAAATGCAATTAGCTGTCGTTTAAGCAATGGCGAGAAGAACATCTTCTACAAAGTGCCGAGCAGGGAGCCACGCAGGGCTGGTCTCCTTCCCTCCCCCAGCCCACCCCTTACACGCCACGGGGCCGGTGGGACTTACCAGAGGTTCTCACTCTGTAGCACAGGAGGGCTGATTTTGAAACTCCCAGCATCCTTCTGGGGCTGACATCGCAGATCAAAGAAGTAGCTCTGCTCCAGAGCAGCTCTTTCACGTCCCACCGTCGCTGTTCCTAAGAGGCAGATCGCACCCAGCCTTTACCCACTTGAAAACAAGTCTCATGCAAGATGCACAAAGACAGGAAGGAGAGAAGCACCCTTCAGCCTCCGCCAGCTGCTGACCAGGAGAAAGGCTTTGAAAAGCTCTTTGCTCATGGAGCAGGCCGAGGGAGAAGGACTAGGGAGAATTTATAGCTGGGGTCAGACTCTCTCTAGCCAGGGTCGTCACTCTAAATGCTTACAGAGCTCAGTGAATATTTTTATAGAGTCTGGGTAAAAGATTTGGTTGGAAGACAATAGGGAGTGGTGGGGACTCTGGCAAACTGAGTTAGTGGTGAAGCAGGGAAGCTTCTAGCTGCTGCTGATCACTGCCAGATCCAAATAGGAACGTCATGGCATCTTCTTTTATTCTTTTTGAGAAGCCAAAGTTTTGAAGTAAAGTGCCTCTATTATTTTTCCTTGAAATTGTAGGTTTTTTTGTTTTTGTACCAGGGATTGAACCCAGGGATGTTTAACCATGGAGCCACCTCCCCAGTCCTATTTTGTGTTTTATTTAGAGACAGGGTCTCACTGAGTTGCTCAGCACCTCACTTCTGCTGAGGCTGGATTTGAACTCACGATCCTCCTGCCTCAGCCTCCTGAGTTGCTGGGATGACAGGCAAGTGCCACCACGGTTGGCAAAAATTTAGTTTTTAATAGTGGACATTTTACAATAGTGCTTTTCATTGCCAACAGGAGGTGAGCGATGTATGGAAGATCTGACAGTCCATACAAAGAAAGAGGGCAAGCCCTCTGCATCAGAGTCTCCGTGTCTGTGGAGTCCGCCAAATGAGAATCGAGAATGTTCAGGAAAAAAATTGTATCTGGGCTGAAGATAGACCTTTTTTCTGGTCATTATTCCCTAAACAATACAGTACAACAAAAATTTACATTAAAAATTTACATTGTACGAGCTCTTATAAATGTCCTAGAGATGACTTAAAGTAGACGGAGGACTGCATTGGTTATATGTGAGCATCCACCACTTTACCTGGGGAGTCTGAGCATTTTGATGTTCATTAAGGTCCTGGAACACACCTCTCGTGCATACGGAAGGATGACTGTAATGTATCAAGAAATTATTTAGGAAAAAAAGTAAAATATGGGAAAATACCTCTTGTGAAATATCGTGAACTGTTTATTTGGTATGTTTCCCTAATTTACATAAATGTATGATAAATACATGAAGTATTAAAGAGTTGCACTGTATGTAACTGAATTATGGAGATTATTTTCTGTCCTAAAATTATATTTCTAATTTTTTTCCAGGGGTCATTTATTAAATGTATAAAAATTATCATTGTAACAGCTTTATTTTTTATTTGTTCTTTTCAGCTACCCGTGATGGTAGAATGCATTTTGACCTCATACATCCACGGAGTATAACTCCCCTTTCTTGTGGTTGGACGTGATGTGGAGTTTCAACAGTCAAGCACTCATATGAAGGAAAGTGCTGTCCCACTCATTCTGCTGACTTTCCGTTCCCATCCCCCTCCATTCCCTTCATTCCACTTTGTCTACTCCAGTGAACTTCTATTCTTCCCTCCCCCACTTTATTTTGTGTTCGCCTCTACAGAGAATATTCAGACTTTGGTCTGAGGGGACTGATTTATTTCACTTAGCACGATAGTCTCCAGTTCCATCCATTTACCAGCAAATGCCATCATTTCATTCTTCTTCAAGGCTGAGTAATATTCCCTTGTGCCTGTGTACCACAGTTTCTTTTTCCATTTGTCTGTTGAAGGGCACCTCGGTTGGTTCCATAGCTGGGCTATTGTGAATTGAGTTGCTGTAAACATTGATGGAAATGCCTCAATTATTTTATTTTATTTTTATTGTAAACAAATGGGATGCATGTTGTTTCTGTTTGTATGTGGAGTAATGGCATACCATTTGTGTAATCATACATTTACATAGAGTAATGATGTTTGATTTATTCTGTTATTTTTTCCTTCCCCCCCACCCCTCCCACCCCTCTTTTCCCTCTATACAGTCCCTCCTTCCTCCATTCTTGTCCCTCCCACCCCCCATTATGTGTCATCATCTGCTTATCAGTGAGATCATTCACCTTTTGGATTTTTGAGATTGGCTTATTTCACTTAGCATGGTATTCTCAATTTCATCCATTTGCCTGCAAATGCCATAATTTTATTATTCTTTATAGCTGAGTAATATTCCATTGTATATATACACATATATATATCACATATATCACATATAACAGTGATATATATATATATATATATATATATATCACAGTTTCTTTATCCATTCATCAATTGAAGGGCATCTAGGTTGGTTCCATAGTCTGGTTATTGTGAATTGAGCAGCTATGAACATTAATGTGGCTGTATCTCTGTAGTGTGCTGATTTTAAGTCCTTTGGGTATAGGGAAATGCCTCAATTTTTAAGCTTGGCTTGACTTTTCTTCTTAAAGATCATGGTGGGCTATCTGCACCTCTCCTGTGGACCTGGCCCCAGACAGTTCCTTCGCACTCTCCCATCGCCAGGTCTTGTTGGTAGCTTGTCACTAAATCCTAAGGAACTCATGCAGCTTACTTCCACGCGTCCTCCAAGATGGTCAGTTTCAGAGACGTGGGAAGATAATTTAAAAAATCAGCTGACATCCTTCACTTTTGTCCGTCCCTCCCAACACTGTCTCTCCACACCCCTCCACAGGTGTCCAGGGCACCCCTCCATGGAGCGTCCCCTGGGAAACTCCTATGCAGCCCCCGAAGCCCGGAGTGGATGTGTCCCTGCCTGCGAAACTTCACTGGCCATCTTCCGCCTCTCCCAAGGGTTTGGTCCTTTCCCAGATTCTGCGCACCCAGCCCTCCAGGGTCCCAGCCGTGAACGAAGAGCTCTCTCAAACTGGACGATGTGCGGGGACTTTAATGAAGGGGCTGCTTTCGGTGGGGCGGAGCTCAGTCACCCAGCGTTTAAGAGAACCCACCAGGGCTCGGGCGGCCGCTGGGACCCGCAACACCCGGGCTGTCACCGCCCCCGCAGCTGAAGCTGCAGGTTCAGGCCTGGTTACAACGTTCTCAGAAGACAGTCTACGGAGGAGATGCCCCAGCCTGCCCTGGACGGTGACAGGAGCGCTAACTCTTGGCCTCCCTTCCTCTGAGCCCCGTGTCTTGCTGGTGCCTTTGGTGGGTAGGCGCCAGCTGGCGGGGCCAAGGGTTCTGCTGAGACCATCACGTGCGTCTGGCTCTGGAGGCCTGAGCAGGAGTAGAAGCAGCGGAAAGATGTCCACCACCTGCTGTTTCCCGCGTGGGCCTCGTTCCCGGGCTCCCGGAGGCTGGAGGACGGAGGATGCACCCACCCAGATCTGCGTCCTCCAGAGCGCGCACAGAGAACGCAATGGAGAAGAGGCTGTAGCAACTGCCGGGTGCATGGGGGCGACCTGTCGGTTACGCACGGGCAGGAAGCACCCCGACCCCTCCCCGCGTCCAGAGTTTATCGGCCCTGCCCTGGCGTGTGTCATTCCCAAACTCCAGGAAACACCAACGCCAACTAGAGACCCGGGGAGCGAGAACGGCCGCTGTAGACCCCATACCCGCAGCGGGGCGGGTGCTCAGAGAGGTCGGGTGGAGCGGCGAGGCGCCCAGCGGAAGCCTTGCACGTGGTCAGCGCTTCCCTGCAGCACTTATCAGAGCCTTTAGAATCCCAGGGCCCACCCCGGGGATGGGTCTGCAGCACGCCGAGCCCCGTGAAGCCATCGCCTGGGTCGCTCCCGCAGAGGGCGTTGACAGTCCGGGGAGGGAGGGGGTCGTGGAGTCGTGAAGCCGCTCCGCCTGGGTTAGTCCCTGGGCCATGGGCACCAGGCAGGGACGCCACCTGCTCAACCGCCCCTGTGGCGCCTCTCTGCCTCCGCCAGAGACCTCTGTCTCTTTTCTTAGATCATTGGTCATTGGTCATTGGTCGAGTCGGGTGCCACCTGCTTGTCCCTCCTCGCCATGCCCTCTGCCTTCCAGCCAGTGGACATCGCAGCTGGTTCTGCAGGCTCCCTGCCTGTGGGTCCCCACCTTCCCGTTGCGGTCCCAGTCACTTGATCAGCTTCTGTCAGGAGAGGCCCAGGGGTGGGTGGGGGTGGCGATCATCCAGGCTCCGAAGCCTGAGGGTCTGGGCTCAGTCCCAGCTCTGCCACCTCTTAGCTGTGCAGCCTTGGGAAAGTGACGTGACCTCTCTGAACCTCGCTTTCCTCATCCCTAAGATGGTACTACTGCCTCCCTCAACATCAGACAATTTACTGTTCAATAAAGATTATAAATCGGTTTGGTGAAATTCTGTCGTGCATTTGGAGGGAGTAAAGAAGAGCCTACTTTCCCCCCTCAATTCCCTAGAGGAGCATTCCATTTCCTTAACCGAAATAGATCCCAGGTCCCTTTGAGCCAGAGCACTGATCTCCTTATAGCATCACAGGCGCCTGGGACTTCTTTTCGAGACAGGGTCGCCGGCTCAGGACATGTGTTACTCAGGTAGAGTGACCCGCGGGGAATGAGGGTGGGATCCGGGACAGCCCTGGGGCTTCACGGGTCCCCACGTGGAAAGCGGAGCCCTCGGTCCTTCCGGCTTTGGATCGCGTCCTTCAGGCGCGCGCTCCGGACGGGGCGCCCACGGGCTCCTCCGGGCTCCTCTAACGCGGGCAGCGCCTGCTCTCGCCTGGCCCACCGCTCCCTGGGAGCAGCGGCGGGGGGTCCTGAAAGGACGACCTCCTTCGCATGGAGATGATGCACGGCGCTTGGAAACAGGGTGGGCTTGGCAACCGATTCTGGCCACCTCTCTGCCCAGAGGGAGCCGGGGCAGGAGCTGGGGTCTCAGGGGTAGAATCAGCAGCAGCCACTGAGATCCCGCCGCCCCTGGAGGTTCTCGCTGGCTGTTTCTGTCTATCCTCCGGGGATGCAGAGGTCAGATTGCAATATATTTGGAAAAGGCTCACAGAAAGGGCAAGAGCACCCCTCAGCAATTGAGGCTCCCTTGGGACAACCCTTCATGGCTGGGAACTCCTGAGCCAGTGAACAAGTTTACTGAGGTCGGTGGAGCTCCGAGCAGACACCAGGAGCTCTCCCCAACATCATGCACTCGTTCCCAGAGACCCTGTGGGTTGGCATCACCCTTTACAGAAGGGGAAACTGAGGAAGACAGAGATCAACAGACTAGCCCAGCTGAGTGCGGTGGCACACGCTTGTAATCCCAGCAGTTCAGGAGGCTCAGGTAGGAGGATGGCAAGTTGGAGGCCAGCCTCAGAATTTATGGAGGATCTAAGCAATTTAACGAGACCCTGTCTCAAAATAAAAAATAAAAAGGATGGGAGTATGTGTGGCTGAGTAGTTAAGCACCCCTGGGGTCAATCCCCAGTACCATTAAAAAAGAGAGAGAGAGAGAAAGAGAGAGAGAGAGAGAGAGAGAGAGACTTGCCCAAGCTCAGGTCACACTGCTGAGCTACAACTGGACCAGGATGGGCCTCTGTTGCCCGACAGCGGAGTTCATGCTTCTAACCATTCAGCCGTCCTGCCCCTTCCACCAGCATTTAATGAGGACGACGCTGTTCTCACTGCTAGAAAGTCAAACCTTGGCTTCAAGGAGCTCAGGTTGGCCTGAGCCCGAAAGGCATACGACGGCTAATCAGCCAGTTTCCTGGGATCACAGTCAGACCTGGGGTCCGACTCTGTCTGACTTCCTTGTGTATCACTTCCTCTGACTGCATTTGTGGACTCCAGGTCCCCCGAGGCGCCCAAGGCAGGGGTCACCTGCCCTTAGCAGACAGACACAGATGCCCAGGGAGGAGGAAGGACCTAGCCAGGTGGCAACGGAGTTGGGTCGCACCCAGGACTGGTTCTTTCTCCGCTACACCACGCAGACCATTCCAAAAAAGGCTCCTACTGTTCAGAATTAGCCCGAGGCTGGAGATTTGTGAAAACGGGGACAGACAGAAGCCACACTGTTTGGGCTGTACCTCTGGGAATGCTCCTTAGTTCCAGGAGAAGGAAACTCAGGAGAAAAAACTGGGTGTGGTGGGGCTGTCATTAACTCACCGGAAGTCCTTCCTGTGATCCTCCCACTTTGTCCTAAGGCGTTTAGAACAAGGGCTTATTTAGGCTTATCCTAAAGGAATCGTTACTCTTGGTCCTCGTGTTTTGGCCCCCAAGTCTCCCCCAGATGTTGGTTCTATCCTAAGGGTCTAACCTTCACCCTCTCCTTCTTCCTCTCCCCCACCCAGACCAGCCCCCCACACACGCCCATTTTCTGAAAAACGAAGGACACATTCCACGCTGGGGCCTCGATCTCGCTGCTGTGTCCGGTGGAAACGAGCCTTGACCTTAATCAACTGTGCGGAAACTGGGCGCAAGCGATGAGAGCGCAGAAGGAGCCCCGGAGATGGACAGGAACCCCGGAGATGGACAGGAAGAGAGGCGGAGGAGAGGTCGTCCCGTGGAGTTAGGAATCGCGAGGTGAGTAGGGGAGCATTCAGGCGCCCGCCCCAGAGAGCCTGCTAGGCGGGACCTGAGGGGAGGAGGCCGCGGTGCGGAGCGCAGCTGCTCCCAGCGCGCTGGGCGCTGTCCGAGGTGCTGACCAAGACAGCGCCCCAGAGGTGGATGGCTTCCAAGGGGTTCCGTGTTCTCGGCGGGACCCCAGACAAGGTCGGGCTGGAGAGTCAGCCTAAGGGTCCGAGGGCGAAAGCTTTAAGACGTCGTGGAGCGTGACGGAAGGCCTGTGGCTGCTTCTGGGGACACTGAGCACCCGGTCAAGGTGGTAGCGCTCTGACCTGTTCCTAGAGGAAAACCCTGAGCAGGCGATTCCATGGAGACGGCCCCACCATGCTCACCTGGGTCTGGAAGCACGGTTTTGCTCCCTGGAAACACGATCCGGATGAGGAGGACGATGCCTGAACGGAACTTTCCGTATCTTTGAGGGTCATGTGGCTGGAAGAGGTTCAGCTCCCGCGTCCTGACAGAAGATATGGCGGTGCGCCTTCCGCAGAGGGGGACCCTCAACACAGAAAGCTTGGCTTCCTCTCGCGACTCGCACAGTGGGTGGGGTCCGTATGGGACGCACCTGGCTGGTTCCCACAGTGAGGGTAGGAGCAGCCTGGGAGCCAGGCTGACTTCCCTCTGGATACTCAGCACTTCCCAGACTTCCACTCTCTCCAGGGAGGCTCCGTGGGTCTCCAGGAGGCCAGCCTCCAGACTGCACTCCCGGAGGTGGCTCTGAAGCAATGGTGCCCACCTGCCTCCTCCAAACTCTGACACCCACTGAGGATCGCTCCCAGAGGCGAAGGTGCAACAGCTTACCCTGAGTCCATGGCCACTCTCAGCCGTTGCTTCTCAGGGCTCCCTTCTCGACGCCCAGGCCACTCCAGGCTTCCCCCAGCTCTCTGGAGACACGGTGACTTTCCTGCCTCAGTCTTGACCTGGGCTGTGCTGTTCCTCCAACAGCAAGGCCATCCCTGGTCTAGCGGGACAACTCTGACTCAGCCTCCAAGGCCCATCTGAGGTTCCAGAGAGGCTTCCCCAAATCCCCTTTCTCTTTGGGGCATCTAGATCCCATCAGGGTCGCCTGTCCTATAAGACCTCACGTACATCTTAACTGCCAGGGGAAACGCCTGTCCCCTCCCCACACCCACAGCCATCTCTAGGTCAGGTGCCTCTTCCACTTCCCATCCACAAAGCTTAGCTCACAAAACACAATGAGCTTGTTTACCTGTGCAGGTGTGAAAAGACGGACGTGGCTTCTCAGAAGGAAGAGAAGGAAGGTGTTGCAGCTAGTTTTCCAGGAAAAAGACCAAAAATCCTACCACAGATTCAAATGTAAAATTGCATTCTTCAGTTAAGGTCTCAGCCCAGGATAATAAACAGAGCTAGACCTTAGAAGTCAGATGGCCTCACACGTTTCTCTATACTTACTGTGACCCGGGAAAATCTTTCCTTCTCCAAGCCTTGGTTTCTTCATCTATAAAACCAAGAGAATTGCATTCTACTTGGTGAGATCTCAGTCTCAACAGAGATCATCAACTAACTCCTGCTTCCTTCAAGAGAAGAATAGATGTAAAGGAATAGTATGCAGCTGTGAAAAAATGAATGGACTGTATAGTCATACACGTGAACATGAACAAATCATAAAGCCTTAATATTGATCCCAAGAGGATACATAGGAGTCCATGTGTATCAAGTTCCAAAAAAGGCAAAACTAAATGAGCACTAGATCCAACAGCAGGTTCATGAGTGGGCAACCCCTCCTCCTGAGTGACCCTAACAAGTTGGACACCAATTCTTCCTATCTTACAGGGTTATTGCAAGGAATATGATAATAAAGTGCTTGGACAACTTCCTGGCCCAGGTAAACATCAGCTCCTATTAGTTTCTCTGTCTCATTATCATTACGATGTCATTGCTATCGTTAGGTTGGGACACGCAAATGGCCGTAAAACCGTCCACCAAAGCAAGGAAACGATTCGATCAGAATTCAGATCTGGTTTCTTTGAGGAATGTTTGAATTATTAATAATGTTTCATTTCATGAACCCAATGGAGGGTACGCAGACGTTCAGGTTGGTGTTAGTTTTGAGTGCAGGTAGGTTGCCACTAGTTTGTATGTATGGTATATGTCACAAAAAATATTTTTTAAAAGATTAAGTGGGATTCATTATTGAAAAGGACCAACGCCTTCTTTCTCTTGTTCCTGGCTGAAATCCGGGCTCTTCAGCCGGCTTCTGGATGATGTATCTGCCTTCACAAAGTGTCCTCAACCTTCTGGAGGGAAACTGATCTGCGGAGCAAGTTCCCCCATCCATCATCCCCTGAGCGGCTTGTTTTACATTGTCTGCAGGTGAAGATAAAAGGCCGGTGTGCTGCCCTCTTTAAGATTGCTAGCAGGATAAGTGGGGAGAGGAAGACTTTCATATTTTACCCCGGGCTTTCCAGCAGTTTCCTTGCTCAAAATCAAAGCAGCCTCTCTTGTGGCTTCAGTGCTAGTTGAGAAGAAAAATGTGCAGGATAGAGCAGAAGAAGATTTTCAGCTCCAGAAAAGCCACCTCTCCAGGTGAGACGGCACCGCCAAGCCTGTTTCACTGGGGCGGGCTGATGTTCTGGGATTTTCCCAGCATGCTTGGTGGTGGTTATAGCTCTGAGGATTTTGAGCCCCAGAGCTTTATAAAAGTAATAATGGTAAGAATTTGGAAAGCGCTTGCTCTGCACCAGATTCTGAGCCAAGTATGTTATTTGTGTGGTTTCTCGTAATCCTCAAACAGAACTACAAAATACGGTTATCACTATTTTATAACTAGGCAAATAAAGGATCAAAAATGTTCAGATATTTCCTCCAGGTCACACAGCGAATGAGGGACAGAGCT
>NC_136468.1:131669881-131684881 GCF_902686455.1 Sciurus vulgaris
TACCCACCTATCCACCCATCCATCCACCCATCCATCCACCCATCCATCCACCCATCCATCCACCCACTCATCCACCCACCCATCCACCCATCCATCCATCCACCCACCCATCCATGCATCCATCCACCCACCCATCCATCCACCCACCCATCCATCTACCCACCTATCCACCCATCCATCCACCCATCATCCACCCATCCATCCACCCATCCATCCACCCACTCATCCACCCACCCATCCATCCATCCATCCATCCACCCACCCATCCATCCACCCACCCACCCATCCATCCACCCACCTATCCACCCATCCATCCACCCATCCATCCACCCATCCATCCATCCACCCATCCATCAACCCACTCGCTCACTCTGTGAGCTCCTTTGAGCAGGACCTTTGCCATTTTGGTCACTGCACCTTTCCCAGGATCTAGAAGAATCTCTCTATCAAGGCCATCATTCAATAACTACTCGCCCAAGCAGCAAACAGTCCCCTCCACTAAGCACACTCTTGCTGCGTGCCCACTGGCCATCCTGAGGGGAGAGCGTGGTCTGCTCCTTCCTGGGTGCTGCGTTCCTGCAGGAGGAGACACACAATGAAGAAAATAAACAGACAGATGTGCATGGTGTCATGTAAAGCGCCATGGGTACAGCAGTACGCCCCGCGGCGCTTCCCTTACAGAAGATCCCAAGCGCCAGGTTCAGGAGGAGGCCTTTTACTTGGTAGAGGATCCCAGAGAGCATCCCCAGGCAGTGGGAAATTGAGACCGGGAAGGGAAGAGGGCTAATGACAGGTGTGACACTGAGCAGGTTTTGTGGAAGGTGCCTGGGAATCAATCCTAGGACGCGCCCCCTATTTTCCCACGGAGCAGCCAAGGTGCTGGTACCTTCTCTACCTCTCCTGCTTCTGGTGGCAAGGTGTGCCTGTGTACAAGGAGCTGACACTTTATATAAGTCAGGAATGTTCCCTGATGTGGTGAAATTTGAGAAGAGACCCAAAGAAGGGAGCGGGAAATCATGCAAATGTCCAGGGAAAGAACGTTCCAGAAAGCAGCAGTACCAGGCCCCTGAGCAGGACCGTGGCTGGGATGTTCCAGGGACCATACAGAGGCCGTGCGCTGGGGTGGAATGAGCGAGAGGCCAGGCACCAGGGGTCTTTGTACCAGGACGAGACTTTCAACTCGGACTCCGAGCGGGAGGGCCGACCACTGGGGAGCCGTGAGTGGGGGGAAGGCCTGAGTCGGTTCCATCCCCTTGTATCTGCTGCACGGGGAGGGGCTGCGGGCCCCGGAGTGGGGGCGAGGGGACCTTGGGGAGGGAGCCACCCCATCATGGCTTGGATGCAAGGGAAGCGTGGGCCAGAATAATAGCAGGGGAGGTTTGAAGAAGTCGTTGGATTCCGGATTAGTTGGACCATCGGGATTTCCTGACATCGTGTGTGTGGAAGTAAGAAGAGAGAAAGAAAATGGATCTCAGGCAGCTGGAGGGACCTTGCTGCCATCGTAAGAAGCGAGAGGTTCGGAGGTGGGACGCCCATCAGCCCTCCCAGCGGAAGGTACCGAGAAGGACGCGGATCGTGGGTTCGGAGCTCTAGGGGAGCCTGAGGCAGGAGGCAGGGGTTCTACGCGGGTTTTCGGAGCAGAGCGGCCTCCAACGCTAGGAGGCCGAGGAGACCCTCCGTGCGGGGACGGGAGGCGCCCTCAGTCCTGTGATGCGATCCGGGGATCAACTTAGGGGCACTCGACCACGGAGCCACCTCCCCAGCCCTATTTTACACTTTATTTAGAGACAGGGTCTGGCTGAGTTGCTGAGGTCTCGCTGCTGCTGAGGCTTTGACCTCGCCATCCTCCTGCCTCAGCCTCCCGAGTTGCCCCTGGATGACAGGAATGTCTTTTTCTCTTTTTTTTTTTTTTAAGGGCTGGCTGACTGGGGTCGAGGGACATCCTTGGTTGTTTCTGTTTTGTTCTGAGAGCTGGTGGGTAGTCCAGGAGGAAGAGGAAGGACGTGCGCTCGTGCCACCTGCCTGATCAGGTGCGGGCGGGGCACCAGGCGAGGAGCTGGCGGCCTGGGCGGGGCTTCGCGGAGCAGGGGGCGGGCCCACAGCCCACCCGGGGAGACTGGCAGGTGGGACAAAGCCCCGCATGGGGGACATCCCTTCCTGTGCTCTTAGGAGAAAGGAAGCAAGGAGACAAACCAAGACCCAGAAAGAAGGGTCGCAGGCTGGGCACTTGTGAACGAGGCCCGCTGCTGGGACCGTGGGCCTGCGGCAGGATCACGAGGCGGCGAGCGTGAACTTGAAGCAGCTGGGGTCAGGCCTGCCCAGGACTGTTTCTGCAGCTCCCTGAACCTGGGTGGCCACAGCTGTGGGGAGAAGCAGTGCCCGGATTGAACTGGGGCGGAACTTTCTCCTCCTGTCTCTTCTCAACAGAAACGAACAGCAGCGCAGGTTGTGGGGACGCGAGAGGAGCCGCCAGAAAGCTGGAAGTGTGTGGTGGACCGTCCCCTTCGCTGCCCGGCCCGTGTGCCTTCACAGGACGGGCGGTGAATGATCCTCTGCTCCTCTCACCCCAAAGCCCTGGCCTCCCTCCCCTCCTCTGCGAAGGCCGTTCTCCACGGGGCGACTTGGGACAAGCGCGCTCATCAGTGTCTAATTTGGGTGCAAGGAAATTGCTGGATACAGGCAGAGGACAGGAAGTGCAGGTCAGCTGGGGGTGGACAGTGGCCACTCAGACAGGTGGGAGCCTTCCATCTTATTGGGAAGGACTCCTAATTATGTGATTCAGCTCTTAGATAAAGGATTATTTTTAAACACAAATGGCTCTTTCTGTAATAGCTGTTCCTTGTCTCGGGCAGAGAGCCAGAGGACAAGGGAAAATGTCCCAGTGACCCAACCACCTCGGAGCTCTGTGTGCTCAGCAGGACAGGGACACCCAGGTCCCTGGACCTGTGACTATCCAGGGCAGGGATCTGGGACTGGGCGTGAGGGTGGGGGTGGGGGTGAAAAATGGCTGATCCTAAGCCCAACCCCAGCCGTGCCCGAGCAAAGCTCAGTAGGTGAGGCTGCAGGGATCGATTGGCCATGTCTGCTGTGAGCACAGAAGTAGAAAGCAGTGGTGCGCATGTTCCGGATGAGGATTTTTTGTAGAAATCACATCAATCCAAGTAGAGAGGAGTGTGGCTCTAAGACAACAGGGTAGGGGGTCAGGTCAGGAGACCCTGCCAATCTTACCTCCACTGCTCTGTTACCCACGTGACCTTGGCCACATGGCTACATCTCCTGCAGTGGCTTCTCCTCCTCTTTCTCCTCCTGCTCTGCCTCTCTCTGTCTCCTGCCCCTCCTCCTTCTTGGAGGAACCTTTGCTGCCTCATTTGTGGTTGGAAATGACTATTAAATCTCTCGATGGCATGTGAATCTCTGTGCAGGCTCAGGCATTGCTGACAACATGACAATCATTTCTATTTTTATTATTATTATTATTATTGGGACTGGGGATTGAACCCAGGGGTGCTTAACCACTGAGCCACCTCCCCAGCCCTATTTTGTGTTTTATTTAGAGACAGGGTCTTGCTGAGTTGTTTAGGGCCTCACTAAGTTGCTGAGTCTGGCTTTGAACTCCCGATCCTCCTTCCTCGGCCTCCCAAGTTGCTGGGATGACAGCCATTTCTATTATTCTCTTTTGGCATGTTGTCAATAACGTGCCAGGTATCCTGCTTGGCTTGTTGGTGCCCAGTGGCTCTGCAAGTTAGGGATTGTTCACCGTCTGCATTGTACAGAGTGGGAAACTGAGGCCCGGGGAGGACAGATGCCACGCCCATTGATACGCCCCGGCAGGATGAGCTAGGATGTGAGCCAGGCCAAAGAGGTCCTGTGGCCACTGCTTCCAATCCCCATTCCGTCCATCCCCCTGCACCGTGGTCTCCGAGCCCAGCTTCCTGGGTGGGACCCAGTGAATGTCCTCGGGCTTGTCACCCTCCATACACCTGGAACTCCACCTTCACATCTTGGAAAGAGGCCCTGGAGCAGCCCTGTGGTCTCCAGACCATTCTCCTTGGAGACCCAGAGATCGGAAGCCCAGGAGTGGGCAGGTCGGAATGGCCACCTCCCCTCAGACCCGGACGGTGCTCACCTGCTCTGTGTCCCACATCAGGGATCCAGGTACTCTGCCTTTGGGAAGGAGTCATGGAGACCATCCCCTGGGCTGGGGGTGGCTTGTCTCTCTTCAGTATTTGTCATGTGGATGAGCTTTTCACATATGCTATTTCCGACCCTCGGTCACAAAACCACGAAGTTGGGGGTGGGGGGCGTGATTCACCACATTTTTTCAGAAAAGGAGACTGAGGTTCAGGGAGGTCCAGTTCCTGGCTCGTCGTCACCTTGGTTACTGTTCCCAAGTGGTGAATCCGACGTACATCTGTCTCATCTTCAAGCCGGTGGTTAAGCCAGCGGGTGCTACGCCAGGTCTCTTCCCGGAGCAGGGTGCCGCTAGTGTTATCTCATTTTTAATGTAGGAGAGAACATTCCCCGGGCGCAACCGTGTGCCCGACGGTGGTGGGATCTGCAGAC
Source organism: Sciurus vulgaris (assembly GCF_902686455.1). Lineage (NCBI taxonomy): Eukaryota > Metazoa > Chordata > Mammalia > Rodentia > Sciuridae > Sciurus > Sciurus vulgaris. The sequence goes on from NC_136468.1 coordinate 131,674,445, forward strand.
AGGCCTCGGATGTCACAGCGTCAGCCTCTGTGGCCGACAGGGGCGGGGACCTATTTTAACAGGGAGCCTTCTTACTTTTTCAGGACTCTCCAAACGCAGCGAGGACTGGGCGCAATGCAGAGCCGAGGACGGGATCTTGCCAGCGGAGACCGCGTGCCCAGAAAACATCTTGGGTCTTCTGGGAGCGTCTCTGGCCAGCCTGACTGGATGATTCTCCTCCTCAACTCGCCGTCCTCCTGTCAAAGAATAGGCGGCTCATGCATATTTCATCCTGTTTCTTCTTAATTAAAAGCTGCTGTATATTTATTCTTCAGCTGCTGTAGGAAGAAGAGACAGTAGGCGTCCCTCCAAAGAGGATCCGTCACGATCCTCTGATGGCCTTGTCCTCAGCGGGCACCGAGACACACAGAGACAAGTAAACCAAATTCCCCCGTCAAGGGGGTCACGATCCAGGGCTGGGGAGGAAGACTAGGTCCATAAGGAGCCAGCACACAGCATGCCCAGTGCTGCTGTCCTGGGAGCCGATTGGTTGGAGGGAGGATTTCTTTTCCTTTTTATTTGTACCAGGGATTGAACTCAGGGACATCAACCACTGAGCCACACCCCCAGCCCTTTTTGTATTTTATTTAGAGACAGGGTCTCACTGAGTTGCTCAGGGCCTCGCTTTTGCTGAGGCTGGCTTTAAACTCGCGATCCTCCTGCCTCAGCCTCCTGAGCGGCGGGGATGACAGGCGTGCGCCACCGTGAGGGGCTCCTTGGGGGGAATCTTTATCCGGTGTCCTCTGAGTTCAATTCAGCCCCCAGGCATTGCTTCAGGTCCTCATCAACATTGAACTTGTGGCCAAGAATCATCTGGAAGAATCACAGAGGAATCTGTGTTTGCGATCCTCCATGCAGAATCAGAAGGTCTGGCTGTGCCAGGCCTGGCTTCCCGCAGCATGGAGTCAGCTCCTGGGAGATTCTCTTTGGTGCAGTAGTCACTACTCTGGCTGTCCTGGGTCTGGTCTTCTGGGCTCATTTTCTTGCGTCTCTGACCTCTGGAAGGTTGTAGTTTAGGATTCCTTAAGAGGAGCCTAAGACAGAAATGTAAACTAGTACAGCCGTTCTGGAAAACAAGATGGAGCCTACTGAAAAAAGTCAAAATAGAATTATTGCCCAATACAGCAATCCCCTGACCCAGAGGAATCACAATCAGCATGTCAATCCATGCCCCGTTTAGTGTAGCACTATTCACAATCAAAGCGTCCTTCAACAGGCAAACGGTTAAAGACACATATATACAGTGGAATACTACGCAATCAGTAAAAGGATGAGACACTGTCCTTTGAGACAGCGTGGATGAACCCGGAGGGTATTATGTGAAGTGTCATGTGCCAAACGCACTCTCTGTACGTGGAATCTAAAAGCCTTAGTCTCAGAGAAGTTGAGAGTGGAAGAGTGGTAACCGAGGCTGAAGTGGGGGCGGGGCATGGGAAGAGGTCGATCAGTGGTTAGAAGGGAGGAAGACGTTCTAGTGTCCTGTGGCACCGCAGGGCAAATAGAGTTAGTAACGCAGAGTCGGGAGTCAGAGGAGCGGGTCCTGAATGTGTCAGAAATGATACAAGTTCAAGGCCACAGAGACACTGAGGACCCTGCTGGGCTCACAACCCACCACGTGACTCCAACAGCACTTCATGCCTCACAAATACGCAGAGTCACAAAATGAAATTAAAAATTTAAAACAGAAAATGCAGAGGAAGGGGTGGTCGGTCCTGCGGGGGGCGGGGCAGGGCTGGCCTCACCGGGGAGGGAGCGGTGGCTTCAGGCTGCGGGGCTTCTGGCCTGGACTTGCTGCTTCCCCTGGCTCTGTTCCACCCCGGGTGACTTGGGCAGGCCATTTCTTCTCTCTAGATCTCAGTCTCCACAAGCTTTGGAATTCTGGTCCATTAGGCATTCCTAACAATTGCTCAGGGAGGGAGGGAAAGAAGACTGTTGGGTCAATTCCTCAGACTTCGTGAAAATCCAGCAGTAACGTCATGAACACGCTTGTGGTATTTAAGCTAATCACGTGTAAAGGGTTTTTAATAAAATAATAACTTTTGCATTTTGCAAAAAGCATCTTGTGCTTCCAGATTCTACATTAAAAGTATGTTATCAAAGCCACGCCCACCTGTCATTCCAGCACTCGGGAGGCTGAGGCAGGAGGATCCCAAGTTCAAAGCAGCCTCAACAACTTAGTGAGACCCTGTCTCAAAAAAATAAGATCTAAAAATGGGTGGGGGTGTGGCTCAGTGGTGAAGTGCCCGTTATGGTTTGGATGTGAGGTGTCCCCCAAAAGCTCACGTGCGAGACAGCACAAGAGGGTTCAGAGGAGAAATGATCACGCGGTGACAGCCTTAAACTAATCAGCAAGTTAATCCCCGGATGGGATCAACTGGAGGCAGGTGGGGTGTGGCCGTGGGGTATAGTTTGTATCTGGCCAGTGGAGTCTCTCTCTCTGCCTCCCCATCCTCCCGGGAGCCACTTCCCTCTGCCACACTCTTCCGCCATGACGTCCTGTCTCACCTGGAGCCCCCAGGAAGGGAGCGTGCTGTCTGTGGACCCAGACCTCTGAAACCAGGAGCCCCCACATAAACTCTTCCTGCTCTGCCATTGGTGTGGCCGGTCTTCTAGTCACAGCAGTCAAAAAAGCTGACCAAAGCAGTGTCGCTGGGTTCGCCCCCAGCGCAAAAAAAGAAAAGCAAGGCAGTCTGGGAGGGAGCAGAGTCAAAGCCACTGGGTTATTTTTGCCGCAGGCCTTGTCAGAGCCTTTACTGTGCCTTAGGGCGCCACGTGCATTCCCAGGGGAGGAAGGCCCCAGGCCGGTGGTTCTTGGTGGCCGTCTGCAGAGAGGACGCATGTTCCTTGGAACATATTCTGGGAAAGGCTGAACCGACTGCAGGGCCTAGGGACATTCTATTCCAAGGGCAAGTGACGGGCCCCCAGCACAGAGCGAGGGGAAGCGCGAGGGGACCCTGGATTTTAGTCCCCTGACTTGCACAGAGTGGCCACCTCGGGGATCCTGCCTGCGCAGACGTGTTCCTCCCCACCCTTGGCTAATCCGAAGCCTCCCCGACCCCCGAACCCAGAGCTCTCTTCCCTAATGCTCCCTCCACCCAGGATTCCCCGGGGCCGGGGTCTGTGAGGCCGCCGCGCCTGCGCAGCCTGCTGCTCGCTTTCCCGCTACCTACGAGATCCTCCGCTGTTACTGGATGCATACTATTCCATCACCGAGGGGGCGGACAGAAGTGAGCAGGTAGGATCGTCGAGACACTCGCGTATAAACAGGAGGTGGACTGACAATAGACGCAATGCGCTTCCAATATATTTACAGGCAGATGATAGGATCTAATCTATATAATAGCTAGATAGACAAATGACGGGTTGATAGGTGGGTGATGGAGTCTAATAAATACTTCTAGATGATTGACAGGTAGAATCTAGCACATGCTGCTAGATGACTGACAGGTAGATAGAATCTAATATATACTGATACACAACACCTAACACAACTAATATAAAATCAGAGAGGAAATAATTTTTTTAAAGACCCTCTCTTCCTTGTTTCCGCCTAAGACGAGAGGAGGTCAGATCTTTCTTAAAGCACCTGAATAATTCCATCAGCAGGGAAAGCAGTATTTTAGTGCCGATCGTGGGCGGGGCAGATGTGGAGTGTTTGTCTGACTTTCCTCCTGGGTCTGCTGGGTCCTGAGGTGGCACTTCCCTGAGACCAGAGGGGCTTCGTACAGTTGCAACGATTCCCTTAAGATGGCTTCCAACGGTGGCCGTGCTTGTTTATTTGGTTGTTCTTTCTCTGTAGCCACAATGTCCTCAGCCCTGCTTTGAAACAGACAATAGAATACAGCCGTTAATAGCGCGGCCTTCAAGTCAGATTGCTGGGGTCCTCCTCTTTTCTCTATCACCCGCTGTGTGACCTTGGACAAGTGGCTCGACCTCTCTGATTCAATCGCCTCCCCTGTAAAACGGGGTTAATCATAGATTGTCATGACGGTCGCAGGGGTCAATTTGAGTAAAGTGCCAAGGGAGAAGTAAGCGCTGTGAACGTCCTTGCTACTTTGATTACTGACAAAACCACCGTCTCTCCCAATACCTCCTCTTTTAAGATCTGACATACGTGTTCACGTTTGCAGGGCAAAGCCTCCCCCTACATTTGCAGTAGTGCTTACGCGTGGCCCTTCCCAGCGTCACCGCGTGCTGTTCCTTCACCCTGACACGTAGCTAAACGCAGGACCCGTCCCAAGCAGAGGGGACCCAGCGATGGGCAGGCAGACAGGCCTCCACCCTTCCAGCTCTCGCCGCTAGCTCTGGGGTAGACGTGCTGGTCCTTCCATCCAGGAGACTCTTCGTTTCAAAATGCCCCGGGGGGAGCCCCACCCCAGGCAGAGCTGTGACAATGTCCCAAAGAGTAGCTTACTTTCCTTCATGACCACACCAGCCACACCAGCCAGACTGGACAGAGAGGGACACTGGCCACAGAGAGGATCCATAAACTGCCTGTGGTCACCAGGTAATGACCACAAAGACCCCACACGACCTCTCTCCCCATTCATCCAATGCCGACCGGGCCCCTCAGGATGCCATCATGGCTGCTGAGTGCCAGAGCGCTCCTAGACCTGCCCTCCACCTCTGCACGTCTGCCGAAAAATACCTGATTCTTCCCACAGGACAGCCTCCAGGAACCCGCCCAGGATCTAAGGAGGAACCCGGGACGGCCCTCGCTTGGGCTCACCCACCAGGAGACCCTGAGGGCAGGCACCCTGCAGAGTTCTGAGGTCTGCTGTGGGGCTTACGCCTGACACCACCAGACTCTCTGTGGCAGGGTAGGCGGGCATGCAGAAGGAGCAGAAGGAGCTGCCGAGTTGGGGACAGCAAGGGGCTCATGCCTTCTCAACAGCTCTCTGCCTCCCATGAGATCGCCCCAAACATCTTTCCTTCTCTCACTCGGTCATGTATTCATTCAACAAACATGGGTGGAGCTCAGGTCATGTATTCATTCAACAAACATGGGTGGAGCTCAGGTCATGTATTCATTCAACAAACATGGGTGGAGCTCAGGTCATGTATTCATTCAACAAACATGGGTGGAGCTCAGGTCATGTATTCATTCAACAAACATGGGTGGAGCTCAGGTCATGTATTCATTCAACAAACATGGGTGGAGCTCAGGCCCTCATGGCGGAACAGGGCAGATCATCATGACGCCAAGGGAGGGAGGCCCCAGAGCCCTTGGCAGCCAGGACGGGTGCTCCACCCAGCCTTGGAGGCTCGGGAAGGCTTCCCTGAGGTGGTGATGGGCAGGAAGGGCCTCAGAGACTGAGCAGGAGTCGCCAGAGGAAGCAGAGGAAGAGGGTCTCCCTGCGAGAAGGCTCCTTTATGGTCCCTGCTCCCGTCGGCCTGTACGTCACTGTGGCCAGAACCTTGGAGAACCACCTAGAGGAGGAAGAGTCCACTGGGCTCAGAGGTTCAGTCTGTGGTCGGCCGACTCTGCAGCTCTGGGCAGAGCATCATGGCGGAAAGCAGCTCAGGACAGGGCGACCAGGAGCCAGAGAGAGCTCTGCTCACTGGGGACAAAGGCCGTCCCCAGGGAGTGACCCTACCTGCCTGCAGTTACCACCCAGCTAACCCCCATCAGTGGACTGATCCATGCGTGAGGCTCCGTCTCTCCGGACCAGTTGTTCGCCTGACTCGTGCCTCGTCTCCACCTTGACTTTCGGGGCACGCTCGTACCTGAGCCACGGGCATCCCCATCTCAGAGATGGGGCCACTGAGGCTCGGAGCAGCAACGCGCCCTCCAGCTTCAGGGCCTGGGCTCAGCTCCCTCTGGTCCCCCAGCTCTGACGGAGGCCGTTGAGCTTCGGCCGGACAGTCCGGCCCTCTTCAGCCTGGCGATCCAGACTGTCTCCATAGCAACCGCTCAACTGTTCCTCACAGGGGACAGCAGCCACCGCCCAGCCCTGCGCACCGTCCTGAGGCTGCTTCCCAGAGTGCCCTGCGCCGCTGAGCACTTACTGTGTGCATGCCCTGCACAGCTGAGCACTTACTGTATGCACCATGCTTCCCTCTGCAGCCTCCTTTACTGGTTCTCTCCTGACCCCAGCTCTGACACCCTCCTTGCCTCCATCATCCTTGCCCCCATTTTGTGACACAGGGCAGCAGGGTCCCCACACCTGTGTGGCACGCACTCGGAGGCTGGCGATCCAGCGCTCTGTCGGCAAACGCCCTGGGGCCTCCTCCCGCTCAGCCCTGCTCTCTGGCCTCCTCTCCTCTTGCATCACCTGCCTCTCACCTTTTCCTCCACCACGGAACCAAAGAAGGAGTCCCGGGTGCCCGGAAGGGGCGTGGAATTCAAATGACGTGCGGATGCATCCTGCGCTCCTGCAGGAAGCAGAAGAGACGCAGCCGAGTTCGTCCTTGTCACCAGGCTGGGTCCTGTGCTGGGAGAGCGGGAGCGGCAGGGAAGGAGCCCCGGGTCCAGAAAGCTTCCCAGGTCTGAAAACAAACAGGAAGGAATGGGCACCGCCACTTCCCATCAACGATGGGAGCGTGTGACCTCTTTGGAAATAAATATATGCAGGAAAGACGGGACATGTATGCATGCCACGGGGCAAGTGACACCTCTAGTCCCTGCTGTCTCCCAACCTACCCTCAGAGGGCATGGATTTCTACCATCACTTCTGTCCAAGAGTATCAGAAAGGCTTGGTCAACCATTAACACCATAGTATGAATTAGTCAGACCCTAGAGCAGAAAAAGCCCTGGACTGGGAGTAGACAAGTGTGACTTTTAAACCACGGTGGCTTCAGCCACTTTATCATCACCATGGTTATGCACTTTCCTCTGCAGAATGTCAAAGTTGAACGAGAGAGAAGGTTACATGGGGTCTGTGAGCCACCTGGAGCCCAGAGATGTAGACTGTGTTCATTTTTAAGATCTTTTGAATCGGAACAGCATTATGTGAGGTTTGCCCTGGCCCCGGTGCAGTGCTCCACTGATGTCCCATATCTGGCCACCTCTCATACCTGCCACAACTGCCTGGCCCCGGCCATTATTCGGTTTTGGTACCAGATGGCAAAACCCAGCTCTGGATTCCAGTGCAACAGGAAGCAGCTGAAGCTGAGCTCTAGGAAGACAGGCCTCTGGTCAGCACTGAAGGGCAGGGAAAGCCACCGTTTCTCCTGTGAAATCTCAGCGCCTTGCGGGGACACAGTGGGGGAAAGACCCCGGAGTCCAGCTGGAAGGCCAGGCCCAGCCGCAGCCCCAGAGGACGCTCCTGCGGGCGCTGCTGGCCCTCAGAGGTCCTTCCTCAATGAACACGGGAGAGCTTTTGAAAAGGCCACCAAGGTCAGGGGTCTCTGCCAGGCCCGCCTGCAGGACTGCAGGGACCCCGGGACCCTCTCCATTTGCGACTCAGCCATTTCACCTGGAAGAGTCTTGGCTTCCACGTGATTCTATTTCCTGTTTCTGGCAAATTCCAGGCAAGGAGGAAGGAGACGCCTGGAGGAAAGCCCTGGATGCCAAACCCCTGGATTTAGGAAGCAGTCTGGGTCTGGGGCCCTGCGGCTGCCCAAGGGGCCAGGGGAGGGAGGGCAGCGGAGCCACGGCCCCTGGGGTTTGGGGAGGTTGCCAGCACCTGCTTCTGAAGCCAGAGGAGCCCCAAGGGCCCTTTCCTTAGGCACTGGGCGGAGCTGGGGTGGAGCGGAGCTCAGGGGCGGAGGCAGAGCTCAGGAGTGGAGGCGGAGCTCAGGGGCGGAGGCGGAGCTCAGGGGCGGAGGCGGAGCTCAGGAGTGGAGGCGGAGCTCAGGGGTGGAGGCGGAGCTCAGGGACGGAGGCGGAGCTCAGGAGTGGAGGCTCTCTAGCAGGCGAGGCCCTGGGCTCCGTCCCCAGGGCTGCACACACACCATCTCAGGACCAAGAGGGTTCCTCTGGGGAGAGAGGGACCTGCAGCCACTCCCACTTCCAGAGGAGGTGGTGCATCAGCCCGGCTGCGCTGGGAGCTCCCGGTCTCCTCTTCTCTCATCGTCACTATTAGATCCACATTGACGCTCTTCCCCGCAATGAGCTTCACGGCCAAGGGGGTTTCTCTGGAATAGAAGGCGGCATGCATTTTCTGAATATGTTCCTTCTTCTGCCTGAAAACACGACGATCCTTTCTCTGGACAGCTCAGTCTGCCTGGGTAAGAGAAGTGCATGGAGAAGAGTGGACGAGGTCTGGCGGAGGCAGCCGGGAGGAGTTCCATATGCCCACATCCACTTGTCCTGGTTTTGATTTTTTTTTTTTTTTCTTTTTTAATTTTTCGAAGTCTACTCAGAATTAGAGTCTCATTCCAGTCTCACCTCGGCCCCGGGAGGCAGGAAGGATAGGTATGATCCCGCTCATTGGACAAGCAGGAAAACTGGAGAACAGAGTGGTTGGGTAAGTTTGCCTCCGGTCACACAGCAAGTCCCAGCAGAGCCGGGTCTGGATTCGAGCCTTCTGGCCCTTCCTTTGCCCCGGGCACCACAGCCCTGCTGCAGGGAGCAGATGGGAATCTGCACAAGTCCAAGCCCAAGGACAAACAGGACACTCAGGTGGGGTGTCCCAGCCAGGAGCCTGGACTTAGGGACTCCACATGGATGGCAGCTTCTGGGTTCTCGGGCCTGGAGGGTCTGGAAGAGCAGGGAAGGAGGGCTTGAGGACAGAGGGGCAGCTCAGAGACCTCCCACTCAGCTTCCACCCTGGGCCAGGACTGGACATCGGGGGACCCATGCCTATCACCTCGTCCACCGTCCCTGGAAGCCTCTCTCTCTGTCCCTCTCTGTCGCCTGTCTGTGGCTTGTGTCCACACACACCCTCATCCTACAGCATCTCTCTCCCTCCCCAGGTGACGCCCAAGACATAAAGTTGGCTCTTTTTCAACGAAGGGGTGGCAGCCCTTGATGTGGAAGGTGTTGGATGCTCCACCCCTGCCCGTGGGCGAGGTGCGTCCCACGTCTCCGTGGGACCCCTCCCGGGGATGCCGCAGTCGGGCCTTCCCCGCCTCCCGTCAGTCAGCAGCTGGGTTTGGGAAAGTTCCTCGCAGGCCTCACTTCCCACGGCCCCTCCCCCGCCTGCCTCACTCCACACCTGAGCCTCACAGAGACGTCATACCTGAGCCTCACGGTGACGTCATTCCTTCATTCCACGCAACTCAAAACAGCCCCCCCCCAAAAAAAAAAAAAACCTTGTCCATACGATTGACATCTTCATGGAAAAGTAAGTAATGATCTGAACTATCGTTGGGTGGTTTAAAAGCAGATAGCGGGGGACTTGCTGTGTGACGGGGGCAAACTTACCCAACCACTCTGTTCTCCGGTTTTCCTGCTTGTCCAATGAGCCTCCCGGGAGAAACCGCTGCCAATCGCCTCTTGGACATTCAGGGACAGAGAAGTCAGGTGAGAAGCCGAGAGGGAATGAGGACAGATCCTGCGTTCCTCGGCTTTGTCCCTCCCAAATACATAGGAGCAACTTGCCCCCAGGTGAAGAGAGGGAGAATGGGGTCTCGGGTGGAAGAAGCAGGAATCACCGGGTGTGTCGCCTCTGCAACTGGGCCCAGCTCCCCGCCAGTGCAGGCGAATGGGCCGCCTATGGACTCTGTGTAGGCAGAACTGGTTCAAATCCCAGCTCTGCCACTTCCTGGCTGTGTGACCTCAGATGCTGGCTTGCTGTCTCTGAGCCCTGGATTCTTCTCTTACTCTCATGACTGTCGGAAGGTTTATTCCAGTAGCATTCTCTTCTCAGAGATGATATCAGGCACTGATTGGTGGTTCTATGTCTTAGCCAGAGGGAGCTGAGCACCCCGGGACGGGAGTCTCACTCTATTCTCCTTGCTGTCATCAGTGTGAAGATCATGCCTTTTGCACAGGTGCAGAGGGTGAGGGCCAGAGAGGCTCAGAGACTTGCCCGAGGTCACACAGCTTGCATGTGTAGTAAGCGCCAATTGATTCCGATGCCTGTGCTCTTAACCACACATGAACCTGTGTACACGCTCCGTACCGCCCTCGGTACGTGCATCAGAAAGTTTTGGGTCCTGCTCCTGTCCCTGGAAGGACACCATTAGGATCAGAGGTGGGCCTCAGCCTGTGGCATACTAACTCTGTGTGTGTCCTCTCTCCGGAGAGCTGTGGCATAAAGGCTGCTTTAAGTAGTAGCATGGTGCTCTTTGGGGCCAAAGTAAAGAGAAAATAGAGCGACTTCTGGGGCAGACAAGCGAGTGGAACCAGGTGGAGCACTTCTCCCGAAAAATGAGGCAGCGACCACAGGTTCGACTGGGGGCTCCTGGAGGGGAGTCACCTGCCATGGTTTTGGAGCCACCGATGGAGGAGGTGCCAGACCTCCTTCTCCCAGCCGCACCTGGGGTCATGGAGGCCCTATCTGGCCAGG
>NC_136468.1:131689881-131797381 GCF_902686455.1 Sciurus vulgaris
CGCGCTCTTGGCCAGGATGCTGTGTGCTCATCCTGGTTTCAGAGCCGCTGTCTCCAGCAGAGACTCACATCTGCCAGGACGGCAATTCTCTGGAGTTTCCCGCGGCAACTGAGAGCACGGCGTGCGAGCTGAGCAGGCGGGGCCCGTGTGTTCAGTGCTGTGTTGGTCCAATATTTGATCTCGAGAATTAAATGACATCCCCTCTCCAGAGAGCCGAGGCTGACAGGCTCCGGAAATAAAGCTGATGGAAAGAGCCCTGTTTGTAAGCAGAGTGAAATGTGTGCCGTTCACAGAGACTTACACCCACGACGACTTATTCAATCCTCCATTTTAGCAACACCCACTGGTCCTGCTTCAAATCTGCCCTCCATGTTTTGTCCCCACAGTTTCACTGCGGAACCAGGATTCCTCACTGCTGGCCTGCCCTTCCACAATAGCCTCCCAGATCCCATCCTCTGTCCGCCCGTGGTCCCAGCCACCAAGCACTGCCTCAGAGACTTCCTTCAGTGACAGTGAGTGTGGAAGCTAACTGAGCATTTACTACGTGTGAGGCACCCCATCCCGTTACTCAGCAAATGATAACTCAGCTTGTGTTTCAGGTGCTTCAAAACAGCACGCAAGAGGTGAATCGCGCCATTTGTCCCTCCACGTGATTCTGAGTCACAGATCTTTGTTTCCTTCAAAGCTCGGGGAAGCCACATCTCTTACTGAGGATGCACAACCAGGAGGGGCAGATCCGGGACTGGAACACCGCGGGCGGACTCCCCAGCTCAGCCACGGAGCAGCATGCCTCCCTTTAGCAAGCCAACCTGACCATCGCCGCTCTTAGTGGACAATTCATGTCTGTTTTGGCCCGATGACAAATTTATATGTCACTCGAGGATGGCATTCACGTCAAAATCTGTTCCTGACCTATCTTCTGAGCCCTCCTTCCTGCTGCAGCTCATCCCTGTGCACCCCTCTCTCCAGCCAACCCAACTCCTCAGCTCCTCTGGCCACAGTGCCTTTGCACCTGCTGTCCCCACCTCTGACCAGCAGACCATCCTCATGAGTCAGGTCCCCACTCTTTCACTCTGCAGTCTTGGGTGATTCTTCCTCCTCCCCCGGAGCACCTTCAGAGTGCTCCATTCTGACCCAGGTTCACCTTCATACCTCGTGTCGTGGAGGGCACTGGAGAAGGGCAGGTCTGTGGGTCCAGAAGCCCGGCCCACAGCCAGCCTCCCCCGCCTGTGGCTGTGTGCCCGGGTCCTCTTCTGCACCTCCACATCCACATCTGTACAATGGGTCTGACGGGGCTAGTGCCCTCACAAGCTTATTCTGATGATGCAGCGGGTGGGCTTTCTGGGTTCTGGAAAGGAGGTGGACAGGTCATCAGGCCCACCTGGCCGTGGACCCAGCCTTCTGCCCCCAGTTGTCCCCGTGGACCCAGGATGCTGCTGCAGGGCGTCCAGCAGAGGCCCTCCTGGTACCTGAGACCAGGACGGAGCCTCAGGGGGTTTGACCAGGGCGAGGCTGCAGGTTCCACCCGCAGGGACACCCGAGCTCATGGAGTCACAGGCCACCAGCTTCTCTCCCACCTGGCCGGCCCTGGGCTCCAGAGAGGGAACTGGGATGGGTGGGCGAGGGCTTCTCCAGCCAGGCCACCGTCCACTTTGGAGTCTACCAAGGGACAGCAGGCTGGCACACGTGCTGCTCGCGTGCCCGGGCCCAGGTCAGCGCCTTATGAACGCCCGTCACTTTCCACGAGGAGAGCGCGGCGCGGGGCTTCTCCAGCTCTTTGTTTTTCCCTGTGCCTGAGCCGTCTCCGTGGTCCCTCTGGTTGCCATCCGGGGTCATCTCCCTGGCTACGGAGAGAACAGCGCACTGAGGCGCGGGGCCTCTCGAAACGACCGATGCAAAGTGTGTGTGTGTGTGTGTGTGTGTGTGTGTGTGTGTGTGTATGTGTGACTGTGTGTGTGAATGTGAGTGTGTGTAACTGTGTGTGTGACTGTGAGCGTGCATGTGTGTGACTGTGTGTGAGTGTGCGTGTGTGAGTGTGACTGTGTGAGTGTGCGTGACTGTGTGTGTGTGTGCGTGACTGTGTGAGTGTGCATGTGTGACTGTGTGTGACTGTGATTGTGTGTGACTGTGTGTGAGTGTGTGTGTGACTGTGTGCGTGTGTGTGACTGTGTGTGTGTGCGTGTGTGTCACTGTGTGTTCGTGTGAGTGTGCATATGTGTGAGTGTGTATGTGTGACTGTGTGTATGTGAGTGTGTGTATGTGTGTGTGTGACTGTGTGTGACTGTGTGAGTGTGCGTGTGTGTGACTGTGTGTGTGAGTGTGAGTGTGCGTGTGAGTGTGTGATTGTGTGTGTACGTGTGAGTGTGTGACTGTGTGACTGCGAGTGTGTGTGTGACTGTGTTTGTGTGATTGTGCGTGTGTGTGACTGTGTGTGTGTTCGTGTGAGTGTGCGTGTGAGTGTGTGTGTGTATGTGTGAGTGCGTGTGACTGTGTGTGTACGTGTGAGTGTGTGACTGTGTGTGTGTGTGTGACCGTGTGTGTGTTTGTGTGATTGTGCACGTGTGTGACTGTGTGTGTGTGATTGTGCGTGTGTGATTGTGTGTGTGTTTGTGTGAGTGTGCATGTGAGTGTGTGTGTGTTTGCGTGAGTGTGCATGTGAGTGTGTGAGTGTGTGTGACTGTGTGTGTGACTGTGTGTGTACGTGTGAGTGTGTGACTGTGTGTGACTGTGTAAGTGTGTGTGTGACTGTGTGTGTATTTGTGTGAGTGTGCACGTGTGTTACTGTGTGTTTGTGTGATTGTGCGTGTGTGTGTTCATGTGAGTGTGCGTGTGAGTGTGTGTGTGTGTGTGAGTGTGTGTGACTGTGTGTGTACATGTGAGTGTGTGACTGTGTGTGAGTGTGTGTGTGTGTCCACGCCCGTGAGCCCCTGAATGCTCCTAAGGGCACCTGTGACCCAGGTGCACACTGCCCACACACCTGCGGGCACGTGCACTCATGCGCACACATGCGCACGCAGCCTGCTGACTCTCCCTCACGCTGTGCTGGCCCTGGGCCTCCCCCAGCCTCCGCTCTGCACCTCCACCCTCTCCCTCCGCCCTTGGTCCCGGCGCTCTCCAGCTGCCTCCCCAGGACCTCACTCTTTCCTTCCAACACTCCCTCCTGTCCAGGTCCTGAGACCACAAGTGCCCCAGCCCAGCCCCAGACCATCAGAGGCTCTGCGGTCTGGACTGAGGAAGGCTGCTGTCTGGCAGGAGTGGGGGAAGCTGCCAGGCGGCCACCACACCAAGTCCAGGGGGCACTGAAGCTAAACCCAGCCGTCCCGGGCCGAGCTGTGGCCCCGGTGCCGTCTCCCCGCTCCTGACCTGGACCTGGACCTGCTCCTGGGCCGTCCTCGCCTCCCCCTCTCCCGCCCACCCTTCTTAGCTGACCAGCTCCTCCCCTCACGTCCCCTCTCCCAGGCAGCCTTCCCCGACCTCCAGACGGAGTCAGCTGCCTCGGGTCTCCAGTGGCCTCAGTCGAGCTGCCTAACCAATCAAGCTGCCAACCCGGCGCCCGTGGCTCCCGGCTCCTCGGCCACTGCACCCGGGGTCCGTGACGCACTGATCTTCCAGTGTGGAGAAAGCAGTGTCCCCCGCCAGACCCCATGGTGTGATGCTGGGTGGTCTTCCAGAGCGTCCCCAGCCTGCCTCCCGCTGCAGGGCTGTCGTGCCAGCTGCCCAGCCCGAGCTCCCACCTGCACCCGGAGGAGAGAGGCTGTGGTTGAGGCTTCGTTCCGTCCTCCTCCAGCTGAGTCCTGGGCAGGGGTCCATCGGGGCCATGAGCTGTCGCCGGCCATCTGTCCAGATGGGGGAATGCGCTCTCCTGACTTGGAAGGGCTGCAGGGTCTTCACTCCCCTGAACTGAGGGTAACCAGGGAGGAGGCTCCTCTCGGCTGGGCCTCCTCGGGACGCACCGCCTCTGGGGCCTTGGCGGTCACAGCCCGCGAGGGGCGTGGTCCTAGGAGCAGGGTGCTGGTTGCCCAAGAGAGCAGCTTCTGCACGTGGCTAGCCAAGCGCTGCCTGGTGGGGACCTGTCCACCTGCTTCCCCAAGAGTCAGGAAAGAACCTGGCAGGTTGTAGGCTTCAAAACTGTGAGTGTGTGTGACTGTGTGTGCGTGTGTGACTGTGTGTATGAGTGTGAGAAAATGTGTGTGTGAGAGTGCGTGTGTGTGAGTGTGTATGACTGTGAGTGTGTGAGAGTGAGTGTGAGAGAATGTATGTGAGTATGTGTGTAAGTGTATGACTATGTGTGTGACTGTGTGTGTATGTGAGTGTGTGAGTGTGTGTGTGAATGAGTGTGTGAGTGTGACTGTGTGTGTATGTGTGTGAGAGTGTGTGAATGAGTGTGTGAGAGTGTGACTGTGTGTGTGTGACTGTGTGTGTGACTGTGTATGTGTGAGTGTGTGAATGTGTGTGTGCAAGAGAGTGTGATGGGTAGGAGTGAGGCCATGAGGCGTCCAAGGTGGAGCTATAAAAAGGATTCAGCTCCCTTCTGGAGCTCCCCACCCTCCCTTTCCCTCTCTCTCTCCTCTTTCTCTCTCCTCTCTCTCTCCTCTTTCTCTCTCCTCTCTCTCTCCTCTCTCTCCTCACTCTCTCCCCCCTCTCTCCTCTCTCTCCTCTCTCTCTCCCCCTTCACTTTTGCAGCCCACCCTCCTGCTATCAGGACACCCAATACAGCCCCCCAGAGGCACCTGGAGGGGAACCTCACAGCAGCGGTCGGCATTGCTGCACAGAAGAATAAATGGCTCCCAGCGATCCCACTCCGGCTTCCTAGTCCTCCTCAGCCTCTCAGTCCTCCTCAGCCTCCAATTCCAGCCTCCCGGTCCTCCTCAGCCTCCCAGTCCTCCTTGGACTGAGCCCCAGGCCTTGTGGAGGAGACAAGGCAGCCCACTGTACAAGTCTGAATTCCTGGCCCCCAGGTTCCATGAGCGTCTGAATGGCAGCTTGGCAGCCCCAGGTTCTGGGGTGGTTGTTGGGAAGCCGTGGTGCCCCGACTGAGCCATCTGGGGACTTGAAGAAATCACAAAAGCGCAGATATTGGTCAGGAGGCCTCCAACTTCCTGTCTGTGTATGAACAAGATGTTTGAAGTCCAAAGTCCTCGGCTAAGTGGGAAGATCAAAGGTGGCCACCTTAGAGGGGTCAGATGAATGACAACCCGGCCTGACAGGTGAGAAACAGGCGGGAAAACCCAGGGACTGGTCCAGCAGAGACCCCGCCATGGCCAGGAGCGTCCAACACTTGGCACGTGGTCAAGGGGGTGCAGCACGCTCTCCTGGCGAGAAGGGAAGGGTAGCAGGGACCTGGGAACAGCTGGCGTGAGCCTGTCTCCACCACAGTCCTCCAAGCTGTCACGGTGCCCATGTCACAGATGATAACCCAGGGCTCCCGTTAGGCAGCTCTTCATCGCTGTGACCAAAACACCCCACAAGAACGACTTGGAGGAGGAAAGATTTATTTTGACTGACCGTTCCAGTGGATTCAGTGCCTGGTCTGCTGGATCTGATGCAAAATAAATCATGGTGGAAGGACACGGAGGAGGAAAGTCGCTCAGCTCCTGGTGGCCAGGAAGCCACCAGACAGAGACAGGGAGAGGGAGGACCAGAGACAGAGCTAGTCCTCGAGGCCACACGCCTGGTGACCTAGTTCCTCCAGGCATGCCCCACCTGCCCATGGTTACCACCCGATATCCATTCAAGTGATTTAATTCATCAACTGGATTAATCCACTTATGGGGCTGCAGCCTTCACCCTCTAACCGTTTCACCTCCGAACATTATGACACATGAGCTTTTTTGGAGGGGGAGGGTGGCATTCCAATCCATAACAGGGCTCAAGGAGAGGAGAGGTGACTTACCCTCTCTTAATCCTCATTCAGAGACGCCCCCGAGGCAAGGGTTTTCAATAAAAAACGCTAACAGCTTGTAGTGTCTGAGGGTTCCCTGCGTACCAGGCACCGTTTAGAGTGCTTTATGTAAGTTGCATTTAAGGCTCACTTTATATAAGTTGCATTGAAGCCTTCTGACGCTCTGAGGTCTAGGTACCACTTGCTATCTTCACTGATGGGGACAGTAGAGGTGCAGAAATAAGGAGTCCTGGTATCAGGGTCCGCTGTTGTCAGAGCCCAGCGCTCTAAGGCGGGGGAACGTGCTTCTCACAGTTCTGGAGGCTGCGAGTCTGGGCTCCAGCTGTCAGCTGAGGGGTGCTCCCTCCGAAGGGGCTCAAGGACCTGCTGCAGGCTCCTCTCAGCCCCTGGATCCCTGGTGGCCATCCTTGGCTCGCGGAAGCCTGGCCCCAATGTCTCTGCATCTCTAACTGACACTCTCCCCGCCCGTGGTCCGTGTCCTAATTACTCCCTTTTAAAAGAAGACCAGTCATAACAGATTAGGAATCCACCCTACCCCAGTATGGCCTCATCTCAGCGGATGACATGAGCGATGACCCTATTTCTAAATAAAGTCACCTTCTGAAATCTGGAGTCAGGACTTCCGCTTTGAAGTTTGGATGGGACGTGATTCAACCCGTAACCCTCATCTTGTCCGAGTTCACACCGCGAATCACTGGTGAAGGCAGCTTTCAAATCCAGTTAGGCCGCCTCCAGCCTCTGTGCTCTTGAACCCGCCACGAATAATCACCTGCCCGCCCCGTCGATGCGCGGAGCAGAGGATTCCCCGGGAAGCACTCTGCGTCCCCGTGACCGGCCCCCATCCCGGGCGGTGACTCAGAGGCAGCCTGGGAACACTGGAGGTGGCTTCTCCAGTAACGCCCCCCCAGCGCAAGAACAGCTCGTTTGCTAAAGTAATTAAAAACATAATCTGCGCTATTAAATTCCTCCTCCTCTCCTCTGCTGCGCGCGCTCCCTGGCGTGCGGGCTGGATGCGTCTCCTAATCAATGCCGCCGCGTGGCTCCACCCCCGGCTCCCTCCTCAACCGCCCTCCGCGAGGTGACGGGGGCTGGAGACAGTTTGTTTTAATGTCAGGATCTACAGCTCTGATAATTATATACACACGCCCCATTCGCTGGAAATTCACTGTTGGAATAAGACTGGTTGACAGCGCTGACTCCCCAGCCCTCTGTCAGCTCCAGACAGGGGCTCATGTCAAGGGCACGGGCGGGTGGCCGTGTTGTCACCGGCAGCTGGCTTCCAGTGGTGTCAGATGACAGTGGAGTATGAACCAAGGAGTCAGTCCTCCACCGCCAAAGCCACTTGGGGACAGATCATCCCTCCCACCCCCGCTGCTTCTCCAGCGACAGGCACCCTCTTTACGCCCGAGAATGAAAAATGAGATGTGCAGTTGATTGACGTCGCTCCGGTTCTCTTCTAGCTGGGAGCGTTTATGGACGTGCCCATCATGGGGACACGAAAGGGAAATCATCGGTGGGCCCCGTGGCGCACATCTGTCATCCCAGCGTCTCGGGAGGCTGAGGCAGGAGGATGGTGAGTTCCAAGCCAGCCTCAGTAAAAGAGAGGCCCTGAGCAACTCAGCGAGGCCCTGTCTCTAAATAAAATACAAAATAGGATCGGGGATGTGGCTCAGTGGTCGAGTGCCCCTGAGTTCAATCCCCCGTACCACACGCACAGAGGCAAGTCACCCCTATATTCTGTCTCTGCTCCCTCATCTCCATAACGTCTCCTCCCTGGGGAGTCGTGACTGCCTCCCAGCGCCCTCCTGTCTCCCCCAGCTGGCGCCAAAGGTGTCCAGAAGTTCCTCCAGACTCTCCCGGGAGAGGCAGAGCTGAAGCACGCTCCTCCTCCCTCCCCTCTCCTCTTCTTTCTCTACTTCCTCCTCTCCTCCTCTTCTCTTCTGTCCATCCTTTCCTCCTCCATCCTTTGTCCCTCCTCCTCCTCCTCCTCCTCCTCCTTCTCTCTCTCTCTCTGACCATCACACACACACACACACACACACACACACGCACATTGGGAGAAGCCAACAGCCACATCGTGAGAACACTCAAGCGACCTTTAGCTGAGGTTCATGTGGCAGAAGGAACCAAGGCCTCCCGCCAACACCGGTGTGAGGAGCCTCCTTGGAAGAAGACTCTTGTGTCCTGTCCAAGCTCTCAGGTGACCGTGGCCCCAGCTGGCCTCCGGATTGCAACTGAACGAGAGACCCTTCACCAGGACCACCCATCCGAGCTGCTCTAAATTGCTGGCATCCTGAAACAGAAATCTGAGCTGCATGTTGTTGCAACCACGTTCTGGAGTCCCTTGTTACCCAGCGACCCGTCACTGGTGCACTTGCCATTTAGTTGTCTATGCAGCAGAGACTAGTAAGTCCTCTGAAAGACAAATCTTACTATGATACTCTTCTACCTAAACCTCTTCAGTGGCTCTGACTGGCCCTCAAAGTCTAACACTTGATGTGGACCATAAAATCCATTAGAGACTGGCTGTCCAGGAGAAATCCCCCCGGCCCTCTCTTTCCCTCCTCCAACGGTGCCATATTGGAGTCTCCTGAAAATGGCGCCCGACGCCAAGCTTCTCTGCCTCTCCTTCACCTGGAAGTCCCTTCTCCGCAGATTTCGGTGAAAGACCTCCTCACCTCAAATAGCATCCCTTTAGACTCTACCAAGTCTGGTTTCATGGCTACATTGAATGATCAGTGAGATGAGCATCAGATATTTGGGGGACCCATATACTGAGGTTCAAAGAACTTTCCTGGGTTTACATAGAAATTCGTGTGTCTCCTATCATAGCCCTTATCACATGTATCATAATTTGGGGTTTAGTTTTCTGTTTTCCCCAATAAACTCTGAATATACCTTGAAGGCAAGAATTGCTTCGGATTCCTCTCAATCACTTTTGGTTATCAAATTTATTAGTCAGAATTCCTAAGATAAACTGTCCATATTTGTACCCACACATTTATTACATATATACGCACATAGAAGTTCCCCCTTATCTGTGCAGAATACAGTTGAAGACTCTCAGTAGGTAGCTGAAATCACAGGCAGTAACAAATCCTACATATACACCATTCTTTCCTACAGATACATACTTAATATAAAATCTAATTTGTAAGTTTGGCACTGTGAAAGATGAACAAAAATAACTAATGATAAAACAGATAATATACTGTAATAAAAGTTAAATGAATGTGGTCTTTCTCATGTGATACCACAGTAGGTGATCTGATATCCAAGATGGCGGCTAAGTGATAACAGGAGGGTAGCATATACAGCATGGATATGCTAGAAGAAAGGCAATTCATGTCCCCGTTGATACAGAGTGCAAGTTCATCACACTGCTCTCAGCAGCTGGCCATTTAACATACATGAATTGTTTATTTCTAGAATTCTCCATTTAAGCTTATATAACCATAGTTGGTCACAAGTTACCCAAAACAAGGAAAGCAAAACCATAAATACAGGAGGATGACTGAGAGAGGGAGAGAGAGAGAGAGGGAGAGAGGAGATTTGAAGGAAGTAACTCATACTTTGTGGGTAACTGGCAAGTCCAATATCTGCAGAACAGGTCACAGTTTAGAAATAAAAGGAAGAGTTCATGTAACAGTGGAAGTTTGCAGGCAGAATTTCCTTTCTCAGGGGATTTCAGTCTTCTTTTATCCTTTAAGCCCACCACCAACTAATTAGATGAAGACCACCCACATTATAGAAGGTAATCTGCTTTACTTAGAAGCTACTGACTTAAATGTGAATCATTAATGTAAAAATATAATACATTCACAGCGATGTTCAGACGGTCTAACTAAATTACACGCATGCCAAGCAAGACCTTGCAAAGTTGAAGGAAAATGAATCGTTTCATAGAGCAAAAGTCAATAAACCCTTTGTGATTCAGAAAGTGAACAAACAGATTGGTAAATTCATGAACATGTAAGTTGGTGGGTGGATGGATGGATGGATGGGTGGGTGGATGGATGGATGAATAGATGGATGGATGGGGAGATGGACAGGTAGACAGATGGGTTGAAGTCTTTAGAGAATATTCTTAGGAAACCAGTGACCTGTTCAGAATTAGTTGTCAAGGATTCATATCACGGTGAGTCCGGAGACCCTGCAGACATGGAGAACCCAAGGGAAGAGGAATCAGTGGAGGCTTCCTGAGTAAAGAAAAACCCAGGCTAGGTCTGGAAGACAAGAAGAAATTCCACGAAGGTGGGACCTGTGCTCAGGCAGAGGCCCCTGAGCGGGGGCAGCCCATCAGCTCCGACCCACTGCCAGCAGGGACCGCAGATCTGGCCCCTACTGGGAAAGCCCAACAGGCAAGTCGGACCCAGGGTCAAGGCTGGCCCAGGCCGGGACCTCCATTAACCACCCTCTGTGTCCTGCACTGTACCCTGCTCAGACTCCCAGCCACGGCCTGTGTGCTGGGCACTCCACGCATACTAATCCCATTAGAAAGAAGCATATAAATGTGCTTGAACAGAGAAGGGTGCTAAGGATCAAGCAAAACGAGCAGCTGTCCCAAAGCCACACAGATCATTAACAAGGAGGTGTGAAATGGAGTCCGAGTCTGCTGACTCCATCAGAAAAGCTAATCCTCCAACCACTTGGTGGCAACCGTCTCTCCACTCCCCTTCACCCTACAGAGGAAGAAACTGAGGTTCCGAGAGGCACAGTGAGTTACAGTCACACTGCCGTGACAAGACAGGAATTTGAACAGAGGGATTTTTTTCTCCAACTGGTAAAAAATTTATTTTTTAATTATTAGTGGATGATCAAAAATATCAAGTAAATAGTAGTTGTATTGTTTAAAAATTGAGACAAGTTATACTTTAATTTTTTAATTAAAAATTTTTTTTAAATTTTAAATTTTAAAAATTATGTTATTTTACTTGTTCTAATTAGATCATGCATAAATGGACTGTAATCTCTCATTTTTCTGATTTTACAGATTGCAGGATCACGTTCGTCATGTAGTCATCTATGTACATGAGGTAATAATGTCTGTTTCACTCTACTATCCTTCCTACCCCCATATCCCCTCCCCTCCACTCACTCCTCTCTACCTAATGTAAAGTAACTCCATTCTTCCCTACCCCTACCCCTTATTGTGAATTAGCTTCTCTAATTTATTGTGAATGTTTTCTCTGATATGAGAAAACATTCGGCCTTTGGTTTTGGGGCTTGGCTTCTTATTTCACTTAGCATGATATTCTCTAACTCCCTCCGTTACCAGCAAATGCCAGAATTTCATTCTTCTTTATGGCTGAGTAATATTCCATCATACATATATATATATATTTTCCTTTATCCACTCATCTAGGTTGGTTCCATATTAGTTGACCATGACAGTAGAATACATTTATACGTTTTGATAGATCATACATAAATAGAGTGTAAAAAGCTCTCCCCTGACACGAATTCATGTATAATAAACCCAGTGGGAGGGCAGGGAAGGGGTGAGGTCATGGAACCCAGATGTGGTCTCCTTCCACCCTGGAAAGAAGTAGGTGATATATGTAGACCAGAGTCTGTCAGTCAGGGGCAATTTTGCTCTCGTGGGGACATTCAGCAGTGTTTGGAGATATTTTTCAGTTGTCGCAAATGAAATGGAGAAGGAGGAGCTACTGGTGTCCCGGGGGTAGAGGCCCAGGAGGCTGGTGAACTTCCTTCAGGCCAGGAGAGTCCACCACAGGAAAAGAGTTACCTAGTCCCAAAGGTCAGCTGCACTGAGGCCGAGCGACTCTGAAGGAGACCCTCCAGGAGTCCTTGATGTGGGGTACAGCTGCACCCTGGATTCCGCCAGGAGAGGGGACTGCAGCGGTGTGGACAGAGAGGGAGTCTCTACCCCTCTGAGCGGCTCTGTGACCGTGGGCATGTGAGGTCACCTCCCCAGCCTCAGCGTCCTCATCTGCAAGATGGAAAGGTCCGTGCCTAGCTCCGGGGCAGTTGTGCACTTCCGAGACCTCACAGAGCCATTTTCAAAGCAGAGCTCCAGCCTCCCCTGGAGAGCTGGGCCTTACCCCACATTTCCAACTCAGTAGGTCAGGGGCCCGCTGGGGCCCGAGAGCTTGCCTTTCTTGTCAGTTTCTGAATGATGGTGGGGGCTGCTGGCCACGGGACCCCATTCCGAGAACCACTCGGTGAATGCTTCCAAAGAGCTTTTCAGAATGCCTGCATGCAGTAATTGCCCAATAAATGTCTGACGGCCATTGTTGACTTCAAGACATTTACTGAGCACTTACTGCACACTGGGCACTCTGAAAAGCTCTTTTTGTTGGGGGACCGGGTATACCGGGGTTTGAGCTCAGGGACACTCGACCACGGAGCCACATCCCCAGCCCTATGTTGTATTTTATTTAGTCAGGGTCTCGCTGAGTTGCTTAGAGTCTCACTCAGTTGCTGAGGCTGGCTTTGAACTCTTGATCCTCCTGCCTCAGCCTCCTGAGTCGCATAACTGAATTTTTTAAAGCATTTTAATTGGTGGATCACAATTATACACACCGGCGGAATTCGTTGTTCCTGTTCATACTTATGCACATGATAGAACAATACGGTTTGGTCAAGGTCAGGCCCCAGGATTCCCCCTGTCCTGCGCTCTTCTCTCCCTCTGGTCCCGTTCCTCTGTTCTACTGATCTCTCTCGGATTTTCAGGAGACGTGCCACCCCCCACACATCCGCTTCCTTTTCCCTCTCTAGCCTCCACATAGGAGAGAAGACACAGGACCCTTGACTTTCTGAGTCTGGCTTAGCTTCTGAGCAGAATGGTCTCTAGCTCCATCCATTTTCCTGCAAATTACCATTTCATTTTTCTTTACGGCTAAATAAAACTCCATTGCGAACATTTACCACATTTTCTTTTTCCATTCATCACATGATGGACACCCAGCTGGTTCCAAGTTTGCTCTTGTGAATTGGGCTGCTGTAAACACGGGACGCACCTGTCACTGTAGCGAGAGGATGTTCATTCTTCAGGGTAAATCCCCGAGAGTGGGATGGCTGGGTCCTACGGGGGTTCCTTCCCGGTCTTTTGAGGAGCCTCCTGCTGATTTCCAGGGTGGTCGTGCTGATTCACAGTCCCCTTTTCGCCACGACCTCTCCAGCATCTGCCATTGCTTGTACTCTCAATGGCTGCCGTTCTTACTGGAGTGAGATGGGATCTCCGGGTGGTTGGGATTTGCATTTCCCTGGTTGCTAATGATGGTGAACATTTGTTCATGTATTTATTGGTCGTTTGCTTTCCTTCTTGCGAGACATGTCTGTTTAGTTCATTTGCCATTTGTTAATTGGACTCTTGGGGGGGGGTTGGTAGTACTTTTTTTTGAGTTCTTTATATATTATGGATATTAATCCTCTGTCAGAAGAACCGCTAGCAAAGATGGTCTCCCATTCTGTAGGTCTTCTCTGCACATTCTTGATCATTTCCTTTGCTGTGCAGAAGCTTTTGAACTCAATGCCATCCCATTTATTAACTCTTGGGATCATGTCCTGAGCTTTAGGGTCCTACCGAGAAAGTCATCGTCTGTACCTCTGTGCCGGAGGGTTGACCTACATTTTCCTCTAGGAGTTGCAGATTCTATCTAATTTCTAGGTCTTTTACCTATTCGGACTTGACCTTTGTGCAGGGTGAGAGATCAGGGTCTACTTCAGTCTTCTGCAAATGCATAGTCAGTTTTCCCAGCACCATTTGCTACAATGGCTGTCTTTTCTCCAATGGATGTTTTTGACATCTTCATCAAGAGATGACTGTATCTCCGTGGGTCTGTCTCTGTGTCTTCTGCTCTGTACTT
The DNA here is from genome assembly GCF_902686455.1 of Sciurus vulgaris. Taxonomy (NCBI): domain Eukaryota; kingdom Metazoa; phylum Chordata; class Mammalia; order Rodentia; family Sciuridae; genus Sciurus; species Sciurus vulgaris. Next base: position 131,703,616 of record NC_136468.1, read on the forward strand.
TGGTCTGCGTGTCTGTTTTGGCGCCAGTTCCGTGCAGTTTCTGTTACTAGAGCTCTGTAGTGATCATGTGATGCCCTACAGCATTGCTTTTTGGTCTTAGAATTGCTTTGGATATTCTGGGTCTTTTTCTTCTAAATGAATTTTAGGACTGTGAAGAATGTCATTGGAATTTTGGTGTGGATCGCATTGAGCTTGTATATTGTGTTTGGTATTATGGCCACTTAAACGCTTGAACCCCACCTATCCATGAACATGGGAGACCTTTCCATCTTCTATTAGCTTCTTCTTTGGTGTTCTGTGATTTACACTGTATAGGTCTTCCACCTCCTTGGTTAGATTTATTCCTGGTTTGTTTATCTTTTCTTTTTCTTTTTCCTTTTTGAGGCTGTTATGAATAGGATTGTTTTTCTGATTTTTTTCTCAGCAGTTCACTGTTGGTGCATAGAAAAGCTACTGATTTCTGGAGGTTGATTTTTGCAACCAGCAGCTTTAGTGAATTTTTTTAGCTCTATCAGTGTCCTGGTGGAACTTTGGATCTTCTAAGTATGGGGTCATGTCATCTATGAACAGTGGCAATTTGACTTCTTCCTTTCCTATTCTTAGCACTTTTATTTCCTTCTCTTGTCTAATTGCTCTGGCTAGAATTCCTAATACTGTATTAAATAGGGGTGGTGAAAGTGGACATCTGTGTCTTGTCCCAGATTTTAAAGGATATGCTTTCAGGTTTTCCCCATTCATAAGATACTGACTTTCGGTCTGTGATATAGAATTCTTCGGATGTTGAGATAAGTTCTTTCTATCCCTAGTTTATTATGTATATTTTTAACCACCACTTTGGAAAGCAGTATGGAGCTTCCGGAAAAGATAATAGATGAAACCACCATACGACCCAGCTATTCCACTCCTTGGTATTTATCAAAGAATGAAAGTCCACACACTCTAGTGATTCGTGTACATCAATGTTTATAGCAGCACAATTCACAATAGCCAAGTTATGGAGCCAGCCCAGGCGCCCATCAGTAAATGAATGAGTAAAGAAAATACAGTATTTATTCAGTGCTTTTATCCTGAATGGGGGCTGAATTTTTCAGAGACTTTCTCTGTATCTATGGAGGGGACGGTATGATTTTCATTCTTAAATCTATTTACATGGTGAATTGCATTTATTGATTTGCATATGCTAAACCACCCTTGACAGAGCTGAGCTTGAATTTGAATTCCAGCTTTGCCTCTTCCTGGCTGTGTGGCCTTGGGCAAGCCTCTTGTCTTCTCTGTGCCTCAATTAACCTCTGTAAAAGAGAAATGACAAAAACAGGAGCGACTGCCCAGGGTTACTGGTGCAGATTAAATGAGAAATAAGAAGTGCTTCATGCAGTAGGTAGCCGGTGCTCTGGAACGGACCTGTTGTTAGTCTCCCAGGCCCCTGGTGTATGGAGAAGAAAACTGTAAGACCTCTGGGTTCCTGGCTTCAGAATCCTGGACTGTCAAGAAGCCAGAGGGATGTGTCTGCGGATCTGTTTTAATTTCTTTGATTCTTCCCCGGGCATGTTTTTCCTGCCCATACAGCTTCCTCGGGGCGCCTGCCTCTTTGGATGAAGATTTGAATTGTTACCTCCCAGAGCCAATAATACATCTCACCTCTCTGCCGACAAAGGTAAATATAATTAAAAAGTGATTATAATCTGGGACGACATTCATAAGCTTTGCTAGACCTAATTATGCAGCGAGAGCTAGTCTCTGGGCATCAAATCCTTTCTAGATGAAATGTACCGACACCATCCATGGTGTGCCTGTGTGCGGGGGGCGGGGGGAGATTTCTACTTCGGGTGGCAGAGTCTGGGCTGTAAGAGGGGACACTGATGCAAAGAAAGCCAGGTTCAAGTTTTGATGATGCCCCTAGTCCTGAATTTGTTCCTTGGAGGAGCATTTATGGAACATCATTTGCGGGTCAGAACCAGCTGTTGAGTTCACTCATCTACAAAGGCAGAGAGATGCCTTTGTACAAGAACATGGTTTGCCAAAGAGGATCCACAGATGGCGATGAACCCAGGCAAAATTGCTGGAGATCGTGAGCCACCAGCAAATGCTATTTAAACCCACAAGGAGGGTTTAAATACCCACCTATTTGAATGCCTGAAATTTAAAAAAAAAAAAAAAAAATAGAGACATGATTGGCATCTAAAGATGCAGAGATACTGGATCACTCATACATTTCAAATGGCAATATTAAATGGGATGGTCACCCTGGAAAAATTTCACAAGTCCTTATAAAATGTGCAAATGCCATAGGACCCAGAAATTGAGCACTTAGTCATTTACTTCAGGTAAAGAAACATTTTAAATGCACAAAAAAACCTGTAGAGGGATGTTTATAGTAGTTTGATTTATAATGGACAGAAACTGGAAATAATCAGGTGTCCTTCTATGGTAAATGGTGAACACCCTGTGGTATATCCATGCTGTGGAATGCTATGCAGTGATGAAAAAGGGTGAACCATTGATACCTACAGCAATTCAGATTAATCTCCAGGGATTTGTGCTCAGTGAGGGAAAGCCCGTTGCAAAAGGTCAAGGACTATATGATTTGGTTATATAACACTTTTGAAATGACAAAGTCATAGAAATGAGGAGATTATGAATATTTGCCAGGGATCAAGGAGGAGGTGGGGATGAGAGGGAGGAGGTGGGGTGAGAGGGAGGATGGAGTCACTCTGAAGGGCAATAGGAGGGGTCCTTGTGGTGATGGGAATGATCTGATCTTGATGGTTCCAAGGTCAATATCCATGTCATGATGTTGTACCATAGTTTTGCAAGATGGTCCCGGAAGGGGGAACCAGCTACAAAGTGCATTGGATCTCTGTGTTGTTTCTTACAACTCATAAAAATCTACAGTTATCTCAGAGTAAAAGTTTTGATTTTTAAATTATATGAGAGGCAGCGAGGACTGGCTCCCTGCTTGAACACTTCCAAGCTCCCTCTTGCCTTTCTAATCAAGTCCAAGCCCCCATCTTGGCCTCCAGACTCCACCGACCTCCCTGTCTTCCAGACTCCAGCTGACCTGGGCCGCCTTCCTTTCCTTTCTCCCCTGCTTCTAACCCTTCCTTATGGGGTTCCTTATGGAATGTCTTCTCCCAACCAGCTCCTTCTCATCCCTGGTTTCCGCTTCAGCGTCACCTTCTCCTGGAAGCCTTCCTTGCTTTTCTCCAGCTCAGCCTCCTGCACAGTCCTTTTTCCCTGTCTCCTGTTTTCATGGCATTTAAAGCCCGTTGTGATTATCACTGGCTTTTCTGATTGACATGTCTGTTGTCTTCTCTATAAGCTATGAGTCTATAAGCTGCTTGAGAGGAGGGATGCTAGCATCTCCCCAGAGTCAGCCCAAGGGTGACACATAGTAGACACTCAATTAATATTTGTAGGCAGGAGGGGAGAGGGGCGAACAGGAGAGAAGAAAGGCTGAGCAGTAGAGGGAGGGAGAAGAACAGGGGCGGAGGGAGGGAGGAAGTGATGGGACGGGGGAGAGGAGGGAGGATTGGAAGGTGTCAGAGAGGATGCGGGGCAGAGGAGGTGCTCATGACGACATCTGGATTGTCTTAGGCACAGGTGGTCTTTCTCAAAGGAAGGTAGGAGAGGGGGCAAACGGGAAGTCATTTTCCATGTGTTCAGGTGCTGCGTCTCCCGACCTCCCCAGAGTCCTGCGGCAGGTCCCTGGGGGCACCCTAAGATGGCTATTCACCCCATACACACAGGACCAGGAACTGGTCAGTCCACCCTGAGGAAATTGGTTAAAACTAAGAACAAAAAAATCAATAAGTCCCTTAACATTCCCCCCCCCAAACCCATGTTCACTGATGCACTAATCTTAAGACGGAAAGTGGGGATTTTCCACAGGGCAGATGCTAGTGGTAGGGACTTCATATACACTTGCGACGCCACAGGGGTGCACGGGCTCCTCCCAGTTTGACAGCAGGTGCTCTTCCCCACCCGCCCCCAAGAACGCTCCTCTCTGGAATCTTCCTATAGCATTCAGATTCCTACCCGTAGAAACACGCCCCTCTCTCTTCACATGCATTTAATTTAATTGGTTTGCTTAATTAAATTGTGTCGTGATCACAAGTACAACTGGCATAAACGGGTTTGGGAACAAACGTAAGTGACTCGAATTCAGAGTGCTTGGGTGGATGGCGTCACATCTCCCGGCCCTCAGGGGTCCGTGGGTCTCAGTCTTCGAGTTTCAGAGTGAGAAGGAGATTATCTGTGAGCCTCGAATTAGACCTGGTCTCACATCCTCCCTCCGGCCTCAATGTTCTTGTCTGTAAAATGGGTCTGAGACTGGTCAGGTGGCAAAGTGATCACGGACCTGAAATCAAGGCAAAATGTATAAACCTGGCTCCCATCCAAAGCCGGAGCAGGAACTTCAGCTTTCGAGATCCGTAAAGCGACAACCTTTCACAAAAGCAGCCAAGAACCTCTTGCTACTGCCCCTGACACCTAAAAGGCAAAACAGAAATCTGATTTATAGACTCCCCAAAATCCAAACCACAAGGAGCAATCAATTTCCTCCCTCTTCTAGAAATCCTTCTCAGCCTGTTCAGCAGAAATGGATCCAAAGCCAGGCGCAGTGGTGCATGCCTGTAATTCCAGTGGCTCCGGAGGCTGAGGCAGGAGGATCACGAGTTCAAGGCCGGCCTCAGCAACTCAGCGAGGCCCTAAGCAACTCAGCGAGACCCTGTCTCTAAATAAAACATTAAAAAGGACTGGGAATGTGGTTCAGGGGTAAGCACCTCTGGGTCCAATCCCCTGTACCAAAAAAAGAAAAAGAAAGAAAGAAATGAATCTGATGTTGAGGGCAGGATCTAATCCCGGCTCAATGAATTACCTGCAGGCTGTGTTTTCCTGGGAAAGTGATCTGACCTTCTGGAACGTCGGTTTCCTCATCTACAGAATGGGAGATAACTTCACGTACGTGAAGTGCCACATTTCTGTCTAGTGGATAGCAGGTACTTCCTAAGTAGCAGCTAATGTCCTTGTTTTTGTTATTATTATTACTATTACTATTATCATTGAGACCTGGGAGAGACAGGCAGCGTGCCAGCCAGCCTCTGGTCATGCAATAAATGAATGTTGCTTTTATGTCCTAGAGAGGAAAAAGCAATTTGCCATTTCCTCTCCCACTTGAGTTGATTGCTCTTTCCTTCTGATTAATATTTATGAGGCCGGCTTTGTGATTTGGCAGGGAAAGGACCCTGTTGGTTGAGCAGAGGTCTATAAATCTATATGGTAATTACCTCCCCTCTGTTGCAGTACTCCCAGAGCAAAGATAACTGAAACGAGTCACCCATGAATTTAATGGCAGGACACATTGGCCATGGAGAAACCAGGCATGCACAGCCTCTGCAGGAAATGTTCTGGGGAAACCTCTTTCCCAGACCCCTAGAAGGTCATGGGTAGAGGACTCCTCAGAGGAGGGCTGTGTTAATTCCACCAGCTTCCGGCCACACCAGCCCCTGTGTCCACTGAGTGAACATCTCTCCCCAACTGCAGGACGATTGGGAGGTCTAGGTCTGATTAATTAGCATAGCCCAGCCCCTTCTCCACAGTGATTGGTCTGTTAGGGTTACATGACACAAGCTAGTCCAATCAAAATGAACCCTGAGACTCTAGTCTAAGAGAGGGGATGCTACCCTGGGAGAACATCAGCTTTGAGATTCCAGTGCAGAAACAGAAACAGAACCCCTGATCACAGAAGAAATGAATTCTTAATGATTCCATGTGAATCCTGGATGCAGCTGTGCCTGAAGTTCTCCCTGAACTTTACAACTATATGAGTTGATCAATGATTAGTTCTTGCTGTAAGCCAGTTGAATTTGACTTCTGTCATTTATAACCAAAATAATCAGAAGATTTAAGTTTATCCCTTCATCTGAGAGATAACGATACTGAAGTCTAGTGGCCAATAACACACCTAAGGTCACACAGCAACTTTGTGGTGGAATCGAGTATGGGATGAGTTCCCTTTGATTTTTTGTGTTTTAAAAACTAGAGGAAGTTTTACTTAAAACAAAATGCCAGTAGTCACTGTTGGCATGGTGTGAGAAAATAGAATGCTCATACACTAATTGGAAATGATGCAAATTGGTAAAGCTTCTCAGGAGAGTGGTAGTCAACAACCAAACAATTGGAAATCATGTTATAAAAATAATAATTATATAATCGTGTAAATCGATCATATGCCCCAGAAATCCTGGATGCAAAATCCCTGCTTCAGAAATATGTGTATCAGGGCTGGGGCTGTAGCTCAGTGGCAGAGCACTTGCCTAGCATGTGTGAGGCACTGGGTTCGATCCTCATCTCTGCATAAAAATAAATAAATAAATAAAGTCATTGTGAAAAAAATTCTAAAAAAAAAAAATAAGTATCTTCTCAAGCGGGAATTCATTCACCTTGAAGAATTTAGTCTAATAATATAAAAGGTCTACAAGGATTTGAACACAGAATGTCCATCACAGACTTGGTTATAATAATAAAATTGGGGGCGAGGAGAAACCATATGAGGGGAAATGGATAAATAAGTAGGATGCAGTCACAAAATAGAAAACCTCTATCTGATGGAATGCCAGGAAATGATTAAAAATCATGTTACGGAAGGATGTTTCATTTTACAGAAAATGCCCACGATTTATCAAGTGGGAAAGTCGGGTTATAATCTGATTTATACCATGCAATACCACATGACCCAAATTAAGGGAGGACCGGCAATATTTATACATATACACATATGTGGATACAGCGCAGAATACAGACAGCAAGAAAATAAGCCAAAGTGTTACCAGTGTTTATCTCTGGGTGATATTTATTTGCTTCTTTGTGCTTTTCTGTGATTTCCAAATATACTACAATGAGCATGTGTTACTTATGTAATCAGAAAAAAATTGAAGTATAATGTGTTTTTAAAAAAGGTGACGCAGATTGGTAAGAAATAACTGGGCCAGCCAGAGATGGGGATGTGGCGCAGCCTGTCAACCACTCCGTGGACTTCACAGAGGCTCCGAAATAATTACCTTGGCAATAGAGCCGCATCCATAATTGGAAAGATTACAGAAGCCAACTTAGGCTCAGAGTCAGGGAGAGCCCTAAATGGGTTACGTACAATGGTTTAATTCTCTCAAGGACCTCTAAGAATAGGCTTTATTAGCCCCGTTTTGCAGGTGAACTCTCTGAGACTCAGAGAGGGTAAGTATCTTGCTCTAGGTCACACAGGTGGGGGGCAAGTCAGATCCTGTCTGTGTGATTCCAGATTTAGCTTGAATCCCAATTGGACTAAGGCCTTAGCCGGCTTCCAGGGGCAGGGTGGGGAGCCCGAGCGACAGCTGAAGTTTCACTGCAAGGACATTGTGCACATCCCTGGCAATGGTCCTGGGATACTCCTGTTCGTCTCTGCTCTGGGGAGGCCTGGAGTGGACCCATTTTCCAGGGGAAGTCATTGAGGCTGTGAGGGGTGGAGTCATTTGATCGCTAAGCTACCTCTCCCGGGCCTGAGCGTTAGAGACCCCCGTGTTAATTGCCAGAATCCACTTGTACAGATGCCCCAGGACTCCCAGCCTGAGGAGACCTGTTTCTATGGCCGGGTTGCCTCCGGTGGAGGTCACAGAGCCTGTGTCCAAAGAGGTCCTTGTCCTTATCAACCTCGGCTGTGTCCTGAGCCGGCCTCTCCCTCCCATGAGCAGTATTGAAAAGGCCTTTGAGAAAGACAGCGGAGGAGGACGCTCCCCAGTGCCCTCTGGTCATTCTGGAAAGCGCGCTCCTGGCCCAACGTGGACAAAGCTGCAAGAGTGCTTCCTCTTAGTCTGGGAGTGGAAGCGGTTGCATGCTCATCCGCCTTCTCTTGCTTTAGTCTTTCCTCCTGTGAAACTCACGCCTCCCGTCATTCTGCAGCCATTTAGTGAGCACCTGCTGTATACCTGGAGTGGCGCTAGGCACCAAGATACCCGACAGGAAGCAGACACGGCAGCTTCCCTTGGACAGCTCATGGTTTAGGGAGGGAGGCCAGCGAGCTCCCACCCATCCAGAGGGGATTCGCTCCCCCGTGCATTCGCTGGGGGAATATTTGACGTGGAGCAAATCCGTGTCCCCCAACAGGACGGGGACTGGAGATGGACAAGGTCAGGTTCTCAGGGAAGTAGATCCTGGACCAGATTGAGGAGCAGCAGAGCCCACCCCCCAGAGGAACGGCCGTGCAGGAAAGAGGTGGCTGCCAGCGGGACAGAGAGAAGCCGTGACACAGACCAGAGCCAGCGCTGGCCATGCCCGGAGAGGCACCAGACTCGGACTAGCCCCTGGGCACGGTCCTGCGATTGGCTGGGTGGTCCGTCTTTATGCCCCACTCCACTGGTCGCTGGGCGAGGAAGGGCTTGTCCTTGAGCCGCTCAGAGGAGGCGCTCTGGGCACAGGGTCGTCCACCAGCAGCACCTGGAGAAGAGCCGCTAGCTGTGCGTCTCCCCGGAGGCCGCGGGAGAGAGCAGGGACTTGAAAGTCCCCTCCCACCGCAACAGAACGTTCCTTCCTTCCATCTGAGCAAAGCCGCTCTGAGGCTCCTGGGTGCCAAGTGCCACTAACTCCCGAGGACCACGGTGTGGCCCGAGAGAAAGCCCCTGCCTTCACAGGGACATGGGGCCAGCCTGTGGTGAACGAGTCTGGCATAGCTGGGACAAGAGCATCGGAGGACAAGCAAGGCCCAGGTGGTTGTAGGCGCAGGTGGCCCTCTAACCCTCGGGCATGAAGGCATTGCTTCAGGAGGGATTCATTCTAAGAGGACGCGTTCTGGAGGGGCTTCCCGGAGAGGGTTTTGAGGACCGAGTAGGAGTTCACTGGCAGGTGAGCTGCCAACGTGCAAAACCAAAACCAATAAGGTGGGCCTCCCAGTGGACGCGGGGTGCGAAAGGGAGCCCAGTGGGAGCCGAGACCTTGAACCGAGGCAGCCAAGCCCCTGCAGTGAGGACCTGGTGCTAAAGGCTTTGGGGTGGCGCTTGACAGCTTGGGGCAGGGGTCCTCCGAGAGGTGCTGATTTTTCAGTCGCAGGAAAAACAAAGTATTCCCAGTCCGTCATTTTCCCGTGAGCCTTTGCGATGCAAGTCCTCTGGTGGGTGCAGCGGGCATCGCCTGCGAGGAGGAGCGTCCCTCTTCTGAGCAGCAGCCGGTCAGACACCGGGGGCTCCCCGCCCCGCCCAGAGACTCCGCGACAGCCTCGCTCTCCTCAAACACCTGTCTCTTTGCTACAAATGTCTCTTTAACTTAATCCCTTGGCAATAAGAATATTAAGAATGGCGGATGTTTACGGAGGGCGGTCCTCATGCCCGGAGCGTGGTTAAGTGGTCAGTCGCATCATTTAGAATAATTCTCCCTGCCCCTGCTTAGGGACACTGTTATCATCCCCATGCCACAGGGGAGAGGGGGAAGCTCTCTCAGAGAGGTTGAGACACTTACCCAAGGTCACACAGTCAGTACATTGCCCAGCCAGGTCTCAAAAGCTGTCCAACACCAAGCCCAAGGCCAAGTTCATAAGGACCAGGCAAGGCGCCCTCCACATATGGCTATTATCTGCTCCCCCACCCCCGAGAAGATCTGTTTTACAACTCAGTCCATTTCTCCATTATCAAGTTAATTTGGAAACACTTTTTCTTATTAAAAGTAACGTCCTGCGTTATCAAATACAGAGAGAGATTCCTCAACTTCTACGGCGTTCGTCCCAATGCAGGCAGGCACTGGAAATATCTTAGCTGGCTGATGCATTTGATGCACCTGGTTAAGCACCCCTGGGTTCCATCCCCAGTACCCAAAGGGGGAAAAAAAAAAAAAAGAAAGAAAAGAAAGGAAAGTATCCACGGTCCCAACACTAACACACAGGTGGTTTGTGTTTGGATGCCTCTCCTTCTAGTCTGTTCTGAATGTTCTATCTGCTGTTGTAAATCTGTCTTTCTGAGGTTCAGATTAACCACACACACACACTCTGCTGTGTCATGAGCCTCATCAGGATTGGAGAACCTGTTCTTTTCATGGCTGCATACTATTTCACTGAATAGAAGAGTACGGAACTTATTGGCCCTAATATTGGACAGTTACAATGTTTTCGATTTTTCACCTGTTAGGAAAAACACTAGAGCAAACACGCTTCTATCCATAAAGATTTTATTTCATATTCTGACTTATTTTGTGAAAGAGGAATCTCAGAAGTATAGTTATTGCAACAAAAGTCATGAACAATTTAAAGAACCTCAGTATCTCACCGCCCCCATTGCTCTCTGCAGGCATTTGTGTGCATATACGTGACCTCTGGCAATGAGTGAGCCCAACAATGTCTTTTTCCCTTGATTTTATTTTCTTACACAAGTAAACCACGTTCATCATAGAACAGCAGTGCAAGTTTTTAATAAACCTAAATAGAGTGGTTTTTCCCCCCAAGGTCATAAGTCCATCTTGCTTTCAGATCCTGACAATTCCGTCTGCTCTGTTCTCCCAGGGCCTCGCTGCCATTGGGGCCGGTTACCATAGCAGCGCGGGAAGCTTATGGTAATCATCGGCTCTCCTGAGCTCGGCATTGTGTAACAAGAAAGGTATGCTTTCGGCACCCACCCCAACACTGTGGGGCTTGAGAATTGTTCAGCGATAGCCTGCTGTTTGCTGGTCCCACTAGAAGGTTCTGTGAGCCTGCAGAATTGACAGCTGCAGCCACAGTAAATATCTGTAGCTTCTCTGCCCTCCTGGCTCTGGGGCCTGCTTGGCACCGTGAAGGCCAGGCAAGCGGACCTCCAGCCCCAGAGCTCATTCCTGAGCCCCTCTCCTCTTGAGCTGTCTCCTTCCCTGTTCCCAATCCTGACTTCCTGACCTGTTCCCATTTATAGCCTCAACACCTCGCCATGCACCCTGGCACAGATGTCCTAGCAGGGATTGGCTTCCTTTGCCTCATGCATGTAGCCAGCCGCTGGATTCTGTCTGCACCCCACTATCCCCACCCCTTATCTCTCCTCCCCACCGGTGACCTGTCCCCCCATGCTGCAAGACAGAAACCTTCTTAATGAAGCTCGAGTCTGCTCTGGTTATAAACATGCAGTGGTTTTGCACCAGACCTCGGATGCAGACAAATACTCTGGTCTGCTCAGAAATCCGTCACCCTTACCCCTGGCTGTACCCTCCCGGATTCTTTCAATCTACCACACCAGCCTTGCTCAGGTTGCAGGCTCTGCGGGGAATTCCTTTCCCTGCCCCTTGGTGATCTTGACTCTTCCTCTGCCACCTCCAGGTCTCAGCGTAAGGATCACCTCCTCCGGAAGCCTTCCCTAACCACTCATCAAATAGGACTTGGACTTCCCATCGTCCCTGGTCCAAGAGATCCCACATGGCATTTGTAATGGTGCAAAACCATGCGTTAGGGAGATCCTTATTGGTGGACCTGAAACGCATCTGCCCTCTGCCATCTTGGCTGTTTTTAAGCGTACAGTTGGGTGGCATTAATAACATTCACGCTGTCGTACAGCCCCGAGTCTGGCTTGCCTTTCCCTGAGGTCGACTGATATTGACCATCTTTTATCTTTTCATGGGCTTGACCACCATGTGTGTATCTTCTTCACAGAAATGTCTACTGAGGCACATTTTTTAAAATTGGGTTATCTGGGGCTTCTTGGTGATTGAGTTGAAGGAATTCTTTACATATTCTGGTTGGGAACCCTTTACCAGATGCATGATTTCCGAATATTCTTTTCCATGCCATAGGTTGCTGGGTAAGTTTGCATCACCTGTCTCTATCCCACGACTGTGGGATTTGCAAGGACTGGCAACCTGTCTTCCTGATCCTCCATGTATGACAAGCACCTAGCCTAGTGCCTGACCCAGAGATGCTTGATAAATATGTACTGAATGAATCTATCAATCAATTGATCAACCAATGGATCCGCTGCAGTTTGGAGATCCCTTTGACCAAGCTGTCTCTCAGCTCATGCCTTTCCTGGCTTCTGCTCCTGACAAGCCTCCTCATGGCCAGGAGCCAAGGAGACTCCTTAAAGCAAATAGCAAGAACGCTGTCGCAAGAGCTAAGTGTGCACAGATTCCCACTACCCACCGAAGCTTTTCCCTGATGGCTAAAAACCTATTGTATGGGAAGCTGCTGTCTTTACTTTGCTGAATTATTTTTTTCTTGGCAATGAATAGCATTTCGGTTCACTGCAAGCCCCAGCGTCTCTGGTAAGTGTGCCAAGAACAAAACCTTGAGAGAATAAGGGAGGGGGAAAAAATCAGTTTGGTCAGGCAGAAATAAACCGCGGGATCCCTGCGAAGCTGCCCGGAGCAGACTTCCTGCAGGAGCGCGGAGTCAGGTGCTGGGGGAGGGAGCCAGAGAGTGAGGTCGCTGTGCACGCTCAGCGCCGAGGCCGGGCGGGGGCGGCTTTGACCACAATGACAACACGCATTATTAGATGTGCGGTCTCCTCGGCCGGCAAGACGTCCACTCCACGATGCTGAGAGGAGAGAGGAGGTGGATATGCATTGTGACAGTGCTTTCAAAGCAGAAATAGCCGTGCATTAGGCCAGAGGCGGAGATGCTAAGAGAGAGCAGCCGCTGGCCCAGGAGAGGAGGCGAGGGCGGGCAGGAGGGACCCAGCGTGCTCCCGTAGGGGAGCACGAATTCCGGGCGACTGCTGGGGAATTGGAGGATACGACTGGTCTCCTTCCCCGCCAGTTCCTCGGGGACCCCTGGACCTGTCCATCCCACCACCTACGATGCTCTCTCTGCTTTGGCCTTCCTAACTCCCTAAAGCCACCAACGCAGGGGTGACCCTGCAAGATGCCCCAAAGGCAGGGACCTTGTCTGTCTGGCTGCACCCCCAGCACCCACAACTGGCCTGGTCTGCTAATGGCTCCCAATAAATATAGGCTGAATGAATGAACGAGTCGCTCACTGTCTGGCACAGAGTAGATGCCAACAGGCATTTGTTGACTGAATGGACATATCCGTGTGTGATTAGTATCAATATTTTTTGGTACTGGGGATGGAACTCAGGGGCACTCAACCACTGAGCCACCTCCCCAGCCCTATTTTGTATTTTATTTAGAGGCAGGGTCTCACTGAGTTGCTTAGAGCCTCGCTTTTGCTGAGGCTGGCTTTGAACTGGCTATCCTCCTACCTCAGCCTCCCAAGTCACTGGGATGACATGCCTCTGTGTGATTTGTGGTAACAGCCTCGATCTCTGCTATAGAATCAGGAGGAGTCAGAAAATTGATGAATGAATGAATGAATGACTTTCCTGGGACTGAGGAAGGAAGGAAGCTCTCTATCCTATTCACTGATGTATCCCCAGAACCTCCTTCAGGGTCTGACAAAGAATATGTGATCAATCAATGTTTCACAATGACTTAATTATGTGAAGGGTACAGCGGTGGGCACCAGCCACCAGCTCAAAGTGCACCTTTGGGGGTGGAAATGTATGTCTCTTCCTATTTTAATTTCCCAACTTGGGCATTAAAAGCCCATAAGATAATTAATTATTGGTGCTGAACACTGATGTGAAGAGTTTAGTTCGCTTGTTTGCTTAATATTAAGAGTTTTTGTTGATCTACCCGTGGACCAGGCATCCTTGGGGCCAACCACCGGCTCCTCTGTAAAGGCCACCTGGTAGCTCTGGGGTCTCCCTCCTGGACAGAAAAGGCAGCAACACAGGCTGCAGCCTTGCCCTAAGGCATGATGGGCTTCTTGCTAAGGTTGGAGTCCATGAGAAGAACAGCCATGTGGCCAGGCCAGACAGGAAGCTCAGGGTGTGGGGACTGCCCACGCCCCACTCCTACAGAGCAGGGCGCAGCGCTGGATCCACCCATCCCTGCAATCCCTGAAGGTGGAAGAAGTCCCGGCTCCCGTCCCGTTCATCTGCGCATGCTCCTTCCTGCGCGCTGTCATCCGCTCGCTCGCTGGTGGTCCCACCTAACTCACACCCTTTCCCTCCAGGCTCACAGGCACACGCACGCGGATGCTACGTGCTGCAGTTAAGAGATTTTTAACTTTTAAGTCTATGACCAACATGTATGGAGCGTGGATTCTTTGGCAGGCCCTGGGGAGGTACTGGAGAGAGCAGTGAATCGGAAAGAGCTTCCCGCGCGCGTTCACCCCACATTCACACTCATGGCCTTGCACTGACATTAGCACGTGTGTTCCCACTTACATTCACTAGCGTGCTAGCACACACAAGTACAGACTCAGGTGAGAGGGTGCAAGAGAGAGTGTGTTGTGTGAGAGTGTGTCTCTATGTGAGCGATGTACTTTTTTTTTTTTTTTTTTGGTACCAGGGATTGAACCCAGGGGCACTTAACCACTGAGCCACCTCCTCAGCCCTTTTTATGTTTTATTTTGAAGCAGAGTCTGACTAAGTTGCTTAGGGCCTTGCAAAGTTGCTGAGGCCCTGAAACTTGTGATCCTTGGGCCTCGGCCTCAAACTTGTGATCCTCCTGCTTCGGCCTCCAAAGCGCTGGGATTAAGGTGTGCACCACCGCACCTGTCTGCTGTGTGATAGGCCATCTCTGGTCTGTTCATTGCTGGATTCCAAACTCAGCACAGGTTTAAGAAGTAAGCATGCATTGCTCATGTTTATAGCAGCCCAGTTCACAATAGCCACCCTGGGGACCCAACCTAGGTGTCCATCCCCGGATGACAGGATAAAGAAATTGCATATACACAATGGAGTCTTACTCAGCCATAAAGAAGAATGAAATCACGGCATTTCCAGGAAAATGGATGGAAATAGAGGCCATCATGTTAAACAAAATAAGTCAAACTCAGAAGGTCATAGGTCGTGTGTTTTCTCTCACTCACGGAAGCTGGAGCGGAAAAAGGCAAAGAAAGGTGGGGAGGGGGTCTCCTAAAAATCAGAGATCAGCAGAGGAAAGGGGACCAAGGGCTGGGAGGCACGGGGGGAGTGATATTGGTCAAATATCATCGTTACATCACGCGCACGAACGAATACGTCCCAACAGATCGATCTTGCACCAATTAAAAAAAAAAGTGAAAAAGAAATAACCATGTATGACATTAAGTGAATTAAGTCAGACACAGAAAGACCAAATGCCATAAATTGCCCCTTGCACGTGGAAGCTAAAACGTGGATGTCACAGGAGCAGAAGGTGGAAGAGCTGTTACCAGCACCGGGCAGAGCGTGGAGAACCGGGAGGAGGAGAGAGGCCGGGTCCCAGCCCCGGGGTGCCCTGGGCTGGCAGGAGCAGCTTCTCCGGCCCTTTGGCCCGGCAGGGTAGCTGGGCTTGGCGGCAGGCAGCTGAATGCAGCCTGCGGAGAGCATTTCTGAATGTCACCAAGACGGAGAAGCCACATCTGTCGGGGGTGAAGGACGTGCTCACTACCTGACCTGATCACGGCACGCTGTATACGTGTATGAAAATGTCACCAAGCCCTGTAAGTAGGTACGATTGCCGTGTCAATTACAACTATAAATAAATTTGTTCTTTAACACGCCGCCTAAAGGGAGGAAGGCAAGAGCGAAGGAGATGTGGCGGGTGAAGGGATGGGCGGACGCGGACCGAGGCCGAAAGAGCAGGTGTGGGCATCTTCTCACCGTGTGGCTGAGGCAGCACGATGGACAGAAACCCCCCAGGTGGAACCACAGCCACCGACGTACCAGCACCCCCAGAGGTAAACCAGCCCAGACGCACGGCTTGTGTTTCCAGGGTCCCTTTCTGGCCCAGCATCCTTCCAGCATCCGAGAGGGACGCTGCAAATTGTCCCCAGGGAAGGGAAGTTGAAAAAAAAAAAAAGAAGAAGAATCAAAAATCAAGGCCGGGCACAGGGGCCGCATGCCTGTCATCCCAGCGGCTCGGGAGGCTGAGACAGGAGGATTGCAAGTTCAAGGTCAGCCTCAGCAAAAGCGAGGCCCTAAGCAACTCAGTGAGACCCTGTCTCTAAAGAATATATAAGAAGGGCTGGGGAGATGGCTCAGTGGCTGAGCGCCCCTGGGGTCAATCCCCGGTACCACCCCCTGCTGCAAAAAAAATCAGGGCAGGCTTTTGTGTATCTGTGACAGAAACTATACTATTGAAAGCCGTGGATTTCAACAGAAATGTCAAATATTTGAGCAGGTGAAAGAAAAGAAATGCTATCCCCTAAAGCCAGAGCTGGCTCAAATACACCAGAGAATAGAAGAAAGTCTTCAGGCATAATCTATTTTTCTGTTAGTTGACGGAAAGAGAATCTGCAGGGGTCCCCGGAAGGGCCCCAGGGCTCCGTCCTTCAGGCGGAAGGGAAGAGGGGGGCCCATGGGAAACCCCAGAGGGCAAGGTGCCAGCCAGACCCCAGGTGCGTTGATGAGGCAGACATCAGAGTGGCTCCCAGGTTGTAGGCCGTCCCCTGGTGGAAGGAGCTGATCAGACCCCAGTAAGCCACCTAGAGTCCCCCAGGGAACCCTGACGCCACTTCCTTATGGGGTCTCTCAGTAGGAACAAGGACCATGGCCACTCGGCCTGACGCTGCAGGTGTGGATGGGCTTCGGCCATCAGCAAGGGGAGGGCTGTCTCCTGAGTCGGCAGAGCCGGCGAGGACGGAAGCCTTCACTGAACTCAGTGCCACCCAGGAGGTAAGGAAAGAGAATCCTGAAATGGCCAAGTGATCGCTGTCACGCACCACACAGCACATGCTGAGGTGGCCCAGGAGATCCCGTCTCCGCTGATGCCACAGCTGTCCCCGTTTGCACAAGCCACCTCTATGAAGTCACCTAAAGACACGGTCCTCAGAAGCTACCCTGCCATGCATGATGCACGGCTGTGCTCAGAGACCAGGTTTAACCCGGAGGTGCCCGGGGGCCTGGGCTCAGCAGGGTGGACTCTCCACTTGCAGGTAGAAAAGAGGCTCACAGCTGAACTGAATTTATCAGAAAGAAAGTCCGGGCCCCGTCACGGCTTGGGTACGAGCAGTGGCCGAAGTCGAGTCACACAGCAAGCAGGAAGGCAGGTGCCCATCTCCCATCGGACCACTCTGAGCTCCCGCCCCTCTCACCTAGTGCTCGGGGGAAGCCACCGCTCTTTAATGAGACTCGGGGTTCTTTTCAGAGATTTTGGAGATCCTCTGGTTTGGGATTTGCAAACCTTAGTACTTAGGTGCCTCCCCTTGGTGACAGACATCACCAATCGCTCGTCGAGCCTCGGCGTTCCTTTCTGGACAGCAGCCACCTACGGAGGCATCAGAACGGGCAGAGCTGGAATTCACGGCCCCCCACCCCTGTGAGCGAACCTGAATTCAGACTTAAAGAGGAAACAGGTGCCAGTGAGTAGCAGTGCCAAGAACACAGCCGGGTACCCCTGCTGCCAGTTTGGCACCTTCCACTGGAGAAACCATGTTTTGCTGTTTTCCATGGGTGACCAATCATGTTCTGCATGTGCAGAAGAGACAGTGACTAGGATGTGCCCCAGCACGTACGGCATATCACCTGGACCAGCCACTGGAAGGATGGGTCGCGGCCTTGGGGACCGACCTTCGGGGACAACAGGAATCAGTTCTGAAGTTGCAGTCCTGAGTTTGAATCCCAGTCCCAGGCTCAAATCCCCGGCTCTCTGTGACCTTGGACCAGCTTCCTTGTCTTCTCTGAGGCTCAGTTTCTGCATCTGGGAAATGGGAACCACGAATATTGACCTTATTGGATATTTTAAGGATTAAATGAGATAATATATGAAAAGCCCAGCCACTGGCACGCAGATGCCCCAGCAGTGGTATGTGGAGCCATTCCAGCCTCTGCAGGTCAGTTCTCGTGCCATTACCGTCCTCCCCTGCATGCGCTGCCGCTAATGCCTTCGGGCTCTGCACTTGGAATTTTGCTAATGAGTCATTTGTACCTAAGACCAAGCAAGAAAAATAAAAAGGCCTAAAAGAAAGACAGTCAGTCTTGAAATCTAACCCAGAGCCTCACTTTCCTCTCCAGGACGTTTTCACACCTGCCCAGGCCTCCGTTTCCTCATTGGCACAGGCTCGGGGACAGGTGCCTCCGGGAGCCTCGTGACAGCAGGAGAGAGGGTGGCTGCTGAGTGACTGCCCCCCCGGGGGCCCCGGGGGCCGAGCTCTCGCACAGAGCAGCACCTCTGCCCACTGGCACCCCGGCCTGGCACCTGGCCTGCGGCGGGCACGGCTCCCGCTGCAAAAGGAAATGAAGTTTGACTCAGGTTTTCGTTGACGCTCTGCCGCAGCTGGTCAGGCCTCCCTTTGTTGGGGTGAGCGCTGGCACCGTGCAGGCTCTTGGCTGGGTGCTGGGGTTGGGGGGATGCCAATCTGCCAGGCAGAGGGCGGGAGAGTCTAAGCCACACTTCACTGCAGTCAGCGGTGGATCCAATCCAGGAGGAGAACGGAGTCTGGACCTCCCGGTCTCTCACTTCTGATCTTTCCACTCTCAGGGGCTGCGTATTACCCAAAGTGAAAAATGACCTCAGCTGCAACGGTCGGAGACTGTGACGCACAGAGAGGGTGAGCAACTTGTCTAGGGTTTCACAGCCAAGAAACCAAGGAGCCACATCTTAAAATCCGGGTTTGTTGGACTCTCGACCAGCTAACCTGCCTTCTAGAGAAACCCAAGGGGTTTACCCAGAGATTAAGAAAAGAAGAAGAAAAACATACTAATCGAGCACACTCCATAAGCTGAGCAGCATATTGAGCCCTTTCACACGAACTTATCCATTAGAACCCTAAGTAGTTCTAATCCTATTTTACTGATGAAGAAACAGATGTTCGATGCAGTAATCAACATGGCGTAACTGTGGCTCCTCTCTCCCCCCAAGAGCCAACCCAGCTGCCAGAGGCCGGTGAGGTCCCTCTGTGTTCCTGAGCCCCGCAAGGTAAAGTGAGGACCATCCTGGGCCTCCCCAGCAAGGAGTTCCAAAGACCAGCTGGACTTACGAGCCCATGGCACCGGAACGGTACTTGGCAGGGAGAGTTCTGAGAGATGATTTGAGCCTCTTCTTCTGTCTTCGACCAGGTTGCAACAGGAGAGCAGACCAGGCTGGAAAACCCAACCCCCAGCCTTCAAAAGTAGGTTCCATACTGTTGTCCTCACCGCACCCCCCCCCCCATATCCCTGCTACCAGGACAGCGGTTTCCGGGGATTTGAGCATCACTTCTCGATTGAAAAACTAAACTAAAATAAACCATCTACAGAGAAAGACGGATACAGCATTCCATTTCATATTTCGCCAAATAAGACATTTTATAAAACGAGTGCCATCTCTTAGCTCTGTCATTTCATAAAGAAAAGACACTTGAACCCTTAAAAAGCAGGAGGCAAGAGAGTCCTTCAAATTAAACAAACGTGGTTTACTGAGCACTCTTTCAACCGACTCTTCTCCGTCCCCCAAAGACCAGCAGAAACCTCATCCGCGGCCCAGACGCAGGATTGCGGCTCAGCCGGCCCCGACCCCGCCCGGGCCCTGCAGGGGCCACGCAGGGACTCCGGATGTCAGCACACATTTCTAAAAATAATGTGTTTGGGGAAAAGTGGCAGCTGATAAATAGCTGCAGGTAAATATATATGTCTATACATATATTTTTTTCCTTCCCAGGTAACAGCACAAATTCGGCAAAGCTAGAAAAGAATTTCTTATAACAATGATGCGGTAACTGACTCCGACAAGCAATCTTGCAGTTTATAGGGGATGCATTAAGTAGAACTCGGGTCTGAATACCAAGCCAGGAGGAAGCGCACGGGGACTCAGGCACACCTAGCTGGGCAGAGGTATCCTTCTGTATCTGTCCTTGGAGGCAGCAGGCCTGGAGCGGGGACTTTCTCGGCAGCTAAGTTCAGGCTGGAAATCTGCAGGCCCAACCGGCCTCCAGAAGGATCAGGACAAGGAGGAAAGAGTTTCTGAGATGGAGGCTGGCGCCTGGGGAGGGAGACCAGGCTGCATGTCCCCTGGGGAAGGGCGCTAGCCGCAGGCAGCCCGGGAAGCCGGGGATGGCATGCCAGGTCTGCATGAATTTGAATCCAATTTCTGCACCTCTCACCTGGGTGTCTCGGTGCGTCATGTGACATGCCTTTTTTTTGTATGTCATAAAGAACAGTTGGTAATCAAAGAGACCAAGGCAAGTGCTGATGAGCAGGTGAAGAAGTGGAACCTGCATTCACTGCTGATGGGTACCGGGTGGCATTGGAAGGCAAGGTGTCACCAGAACTGTCAAACGTCAGAGCAGAAAAGCAGAGAGCACCCCTCTTTTAAAGTCAGACAACGACTGCGAATATCAAGAACCTGGAGCACAAGCCACAAAGTATGGAGAAGGTCCAAGGACCCCAAACGCCCTTCTCCAAGCCACAGGCTGCAGGGGATCACGGTTCCCTGGAAGAGAGCAAGCAGGGCCCAGTGTCAAGTCCTCCTTCTTCATCGCCACCATCATCGTCCACAGCACACCCAGATCTTCGCCAGTCCGAATCCCTTCTGTGACTTCCACCCTGTGGTTTTGAGGAACAGCTGGTGTCCTAACAAAATAGATTTCAGGGGAATCTTAGAACATGACCCAGGGATGGAAGGGACGAGGACCCTTCCACAGTGATGAAGCTTCATTAAGAGGAGATAACGGCCAGGCGCACACCTGTCATCCCAGCAACTCTGGAGGCTGAGGCAGGAGGATGGGAGTTCAAAGCCAGCCTCAGCAACTTAGCCCTAAGCAACTCGGCGAGACCTCCCATCTCTAAATAAAATATCAAAAAAGGCTGGGGATGTGGCTCAGTGGTTAAGCACCCCTGGGTTCAATTCCCAGTACCAAAAAAAAAAAAAAAAAAAAAGAGGAGATGATAATCATATTGTCAATGTGTACACATCTTTTGCAAAGCGGCAAAGTCTATGAACCGAACGCTGATCGAACTAAATCGAACATAGAAAAATTGACAAGTATGGTCATAAATTTCAATACCCTGAGCCCAATCACTGGTAAAATGTAGACATAAAATCAGAGTCTAGAGACCTGAAAAGCACAATCAACCACACGGGTTCTCGCGGACCCCGACAACACGCTACCTAACAGCGGCAGGAGACAGATTCTGCAAGTGCATAGGGAATATTCTTCCAAGGCAGTTCAGTTTACAGGACATAAAACAAGCCTCAACAAATACAAAAGGTTTGGCAATGATAAAAGCATGTTCTCTAACCGCCACGGGATGAAATGAGAACCAATTAGGGTACCTGGAAGATCACCAAATATTTGGAAACTAAAAACACACTTCTCAACCCACTATGGACCAATGAAGAAGTCAAAGGGGACTTTCAAACACGCTCGATAACGTTTTAAAAAGTGCAACGGATCAAATGTGTCTCGCGACGCTGAAGGAGTTTTGCAGCTTCGGGCGCTGACACGGAATTCGAGTCGTGAGCTCAGCTTCCTTCTTGAGAAGCTCCAAGGAGGAGATCGGATGAGACCAGGGTGTGCAGACAAACGACAGTAATGAAGGTCGGAACGCGATCCGTGAGGGAGAAACCCGAGAAGCAATAGAATCGCTGAAAACAAAGATAGCTCTTCATGAAAAAGTAGTCTGTCTAGAAGAATCTCCAGCCAGAGTGATCGAGGAAAAAAACAGAGAAGACACAAGCTGTCAATGTCACTATGGAGGCCATAGACATCCACAGGCGAGTCAGAAACATTGACGATGACACCAGGCAGGTCAAGTCAACCACCCGGACCTGAGGGGCGACTTCCTTCCAAGAACACCAAACCGCTAGAGCTCGCTCAGGACACAGACCGCGTGGAGAGCCCCGCATCGCGGTGATGAACTTGACTGTGTGTTCAGTCTCTCCAACAAAGAAGACCCCCGGTCCCCACCGGTCTACCGGTGAATTCTAGAAATCTTGAAGGAGGAAATGATAGCATTAGATACAAATATCTTTCAGAAAATAGAAGAGGGAAGTTTCCAATTCATTCTGTGCAGTCAGCCTGGCCTGAATACCAAACTCAGTCAAGGTCGTTACAACCAAAGAAACACTTCGGAGCTGTGTTCCTCGGGTTGGGGCTGCGGCTCCGTGGTAGGGCACTTGCCCAGCACGTGAGAGGCACTGGGTTGTGCTCAGTACCCGTAAAAATAAATGAATAAAATCGAGGTAATAAAAAATACAATAACGTTATTAAAGAATATAGTCCTCATGTTGCTGGGTGCAGTGGCACACGTATGTAGTCCCAGCAGCTCTGGGAGGCTGAGGCAGGAGGATCAGGGGTTCAAAGCCAGCCCCTCAGCAACTTAGCGAGGCCCTAAGCAACTTAGCCAGACCCTGTGTCTGAAACAAAATATTTTTTTACACAAGGGCTGGGGATGTGGGTCTGTGGCTAAGCACCCCTAGTTCAACTCTCATTACAAAAAGCAATATATAATTATTATTATATGATATTATGATTATATATTATATCTAACATTATATATCATAATTATAATATTATATAATAGATAATATAATTATGTTAAATTATAGATTATTCTATAATTATAATTACTAATATATATCACATATAATATATATACTATTTTTTATTACTGAGATTGATAAATATCTACACACATATATTCCTCATACGACACAGATATTTTTAACAAAACATCAGCAAAATCAAATCCAACAATATATTAAAAAGACTAAGTGGGGTGTATCCAGGGGAAGGCAAAATCCGTTAAAATTTGAAATGAAGAACGGAATTCGCCATATTCAGAGACTAAAACAGGAAGACCAGATGACTTCCACAGAGGCAAGAAAAAAGCATTTGACAAAATATGGCATCTTCTTCTGATTTAAAAAAAAAATACCCTGATCGAACCAGGAACATAAAGAAACTTCCTCAACAAGGCGTCCATTAAAAAAAAAAAGGAAAAAACCGTAGCTAAGCCAGTCTTAATAGCAACAGACTGGGTGCTTT
The DNA here is from genome assembly GCF_902686455.1 of Sciurus vulgaris. Classification (NCBI taxonomy): domain Eukaryota; kingdom Metazoa; phylum Chordata; class Mammalia; order Rodentia; family Sciuridae; genus Sciurus; species Sciurus vulgaris. Next base: position 131,726,519 of record NC_136468.1, read on the forward strand.
GCCGTGGAAGGAAAAGAAAGCAAGAAAATCTGCCTCATTCCATCCATTCAACATTATACAGGGCAATGAACCCAAAAAGGATGTATGAATCCATAGAGAGAAATAGGATTAAAATAAGAAAGTAAGACTAACTTTCTCTGCAGAGGCATTACCATCCCTATAGAAACCTCCCCAGGAATCTACAAGAAAGCCGTCAGAGCAATAAATGGGTTTAGCAGTGTTAGTGCTCAAAGAAAGGAACGAATTCTATTTCTATAAACGAGGAATGAACCTTGGAAACTGAACCAACTCTAGAAGCTATGAAATACTTCATGGCGAAGTTGACAGAGACAGTCAAGAGCCAATTCTGCAGACTATAAGATACCGCTGGAGAGAAATTAAAGAAGGCATAAATAAATGAAGAAATCCACTGTGTTCACAGGTCAGAACGCTTAACATTGTTAAGTTACCGTCGATCCCAAGCATCGATCCACAGACCTCATGCAGTCTCAATCAAAAACTCAGCAGGTCTGTGTGTGTGTATGTAAATTTACAAGGATCTTATATAATGCATATGGAAAGACAAAGAATCTAGAAAAGCGGAATTAATTTTGAAAAGAACACAAATTAAAAGGTTGACACAGTTTTGATTTTAAGATATTGTTGTAAGGCTATAGTAATCAATATAGTAATCAATATAGTATAAAGATAGTAAAGATAGGCATCTAGATCCATAGAACAGAGAGAGGCAAGAAGTAGACCACAGGTCTGTGGCTAACTGATTTTCAACAAAGTTGCCAAGGAAATTTGATGAAGAAGGGACCATATTTTCATTAAATTGTCCTGAAACAATTGGAGAGCCATATGCAAAAGAAAGAGAGGAGGAGGAGCAGCAGGAGGAGGAGAGAAACCAGACTCTTATTTAAACCAGATACAAAAATTACTCAAAACAAATCATAGACCTAAATTTAAGAGTTAGGATTATAAACTTTCCAAAGAACACATTAAAGACAATCGTTTGTGTTCTCAGATTGGCTGAGGTTTTTAATAAAAGAAAACAGTTATTAGTTGGGCAAGAACAAAATTTAAATATTCACTCTTTAAAATACACTTATGAAAATGGAAAGACAAACCACAAGCTGGGAGGAAATATTTGTAGGACACATATCCAGCAAAGCTTTTGGCGCTATAATATATAAAGAGTTCTTACAACTCAATAGTTTGAAACAATATGCACACACATATGAGGCACATGCAATAAACTTATACTACAGCAAAAAAAGATATGTGGATGGTAAATAACCATATGAAAGATGCCCAGCATTATCATCCTTTAAGGAAGGAAACTGAACCCTCAATGAGATTCCACCATAGACTGGTACATCTCCTTTTACACACCATTCAGCAGCCCCCTAAAAGTTAAACACACACATACACTATTATATATGATCTAGCCATCCCACCCCTGGGTACTCACTTGAGAGAAATGAAAAACATAGGCGCTTGCCAAGACTTGCAAAGGAATCTTGGTAGCCACTTTATGTGTGGTAGCCAAAAAGTAGAAACCTCCCAAATACCCATCATGTTAGGTAGCTTTAAGGAAACACGTTCTATAATAGAAGAAGTGTGGGTGTGAGCATGTATTTGCCTACATTTTGCAAAGGTGGACAGGGTGACCTCTTTGTCTATCCACACACAAGAATTTTGGCTTCAGAATATGGTCATTGGGCTTGGCTTGGTTTCCTACCCTAACATTTCTTGAATGTGTTTTCCCCCTCCTTTTAGATCTCTGAGTCGTGATGCTATCTTCTCCTTATGAACCGTTCAGGGAACGGTAGTATGTATTTGTATGTTATAAGATAGTGTGGGTTTCAAACTCTGACTCTATCACTTCTAGCTGTGTGACCTCAGGAAGATTACCTAACCTCTCTGTACCTCAGGTTTCTCCATTCAAAAAACAGGAATAACAGAGTACTCCTCCTCAGAGCTATCAAGAGCCTCTGCCCATGCTATGTGGCCAACAGACATTTGCTATTCTTGGTATATGATCCCAGTTTCAGGAAAGGGTCACGTGGTGTTATAATGATAGTTTCAGTGGGACTGCATTTAACGTGGTCTTGTCAACAGAAATTGATTCTCACTGGCCTTTCAGGTGCGTGCCAAGCGGGGAACAGGAGCAGCTTTGTTGTCTACAAATTGTGTTCCATCGGCCTTGTGCATAGAGCTACCTGAGGAGCTCATTCCAATCAGCATCTTTTGAGAACGGCCTGAGAATCTGCATTTTAACAAACTCACTGGACAATTCTAATTCCCAAGAAAGTTTCAGAATTTTGCTCAATGGTGTTCAGATCCAAACATAAATTCTCTTGCGATTCATTCTTAGGTCCCTTCTCAATTTCTTTCAATACTTTTATATGTATGGGGGCGGGTAGTTGGCAAAACTCCTAATTACCTGGAAATTCATTTTCCTTGCTATTATGTTCTTTTTAGGACGTGTAGAGCTGCTCTCTTAAGTTTTAATGCCTCTGTGGTAACGTAATGCAGAATCTCATATTCTGTATCTAATTAACATGTTGCAATGGATTACGATCTCATCCAGATACCATTTTTTCCCATGCCTTTTCTGCTTTCCCATCCAGGTGACCATTGCATGGGGACAGGTGAGTCATTACTGTGTCCATGCTGACACCCATTCTGCACAAATATATTTATGTTATAGCAAATGTCTGTGCCTAGTATGCATATGCACATCGCGGTTGGGAGACTGGATACCTCTTTGGTTTATCTCACTGTGTATTTTGTCAGCACTCTGAAATATTTTTCTTCCTAAAAATTCATTTTCTTAAATGAGTAGGTGAAGCTGAACAGGAGGGGCCTGTGCTGGAGGCTCCGTGCCTTTTCCACATGGAGAAGACGCTTCTCAGTGCTGGCGCTCCCGTGTGCCCTTTGGCCTCTCCGACAGTTACCGGCGGAGCTCAGGCCTGCCTAGTTCACCAGCACCACCGTTAGCATCTGTCGGTGACGTCCTGGGTCTGTGGTGCCCGAGGCCCTGGGAGCTCTGACGCCCCATCTCTCCTAGGGGAGGGCAGCCCTGGCTGGTGACGGGGAGGTCAGATCCTGGTCCTCTGCTGGCTGCAGCTTGGTCTCCCTTCTCAGCTTCCCTCCATGGAAGATGCTGCTGGGCTAAGTGAGTTTTCCACTCAATGTCCCCTGGGGACCATCTGCTTAGACCCCACCTGGGTACTCGTTAAAAGGCCAGGCCAGGCCCTTGCCCCCAGACCCATCCGATCTCAGGTGCCTCCTTTCCATGGACAGGAAAGGTCGAGAACGGCAGGTGTGCACTCAGACATCCTGTGAGGTGACTCCGCCAATCCCTGCTCGCCTCCTCTCAGGCAGGAAGGCATTGGCGAAGGGCTAAGCCAGCCTTCTTCTGTGCCTCTGCAGCGGCTCTCCTGGGCCGCAGGGGAGACTCTGCTGCTACCTGGCCCCCTGCCCAGCGGCTACATGCTCCCACCAGCAGGGGACCGAAGCCAGAGCAGCCAGGGCGGGTGGACGTCAGGCAGCCCCTCCAGCCCCAGCTAGGCCTCCGGTCTGCAAAAGGTAGACGGCCAGCTCCTCTTGCAGGCCCTCTGGGGACCTGTCTTGGCTTCTAGAGGCCCGAGGTTAAGGCTGAAGTCCTCAGTGTGCCCTACACACCGGAAGCCCAGCACGCATGGGATGGTGAGTAGAGAATGCTGAGTCAATGAAGCGCCCGGGGTGAATGGGAAGACGGGTCTGGGGGAACCCTAAGTGCTAGCTCAGCAGTGGTGGCCGATAGATGCTCGGGCAAATGCATGTCACTAAACAAAATCCAAATTACCTGGTGCATAGTAGGTATTTTAAATGCTACTGTGTAGGTGCCTTGAGTGGCCACTTACTCCCTCCCGCCAAGTCCCAGGTCCCTTCAGTCCTTAACATCCATTTTCCTGGACTCCAGTGGTGAGCATCTGCCTCTCTTTGCCTGCAAGTTTCCTCTGCCGCCTTCCAGCACAAACCGGAAGTCCTGGGAAATGAGTTCCTGACTCTAGCCGTCCAGAACCCAGGGTCGATGGAAGCCAGAGTATAAATACCCCCAATCCCTCAGCACTCCCGTGGAGAAGTCTGAGACCAGATCCTTCTGTCTATCTGGTTCTCCAGGGCGTGGAGCCCCAGAGGCCCACAGCAGGCTGGTGCTAGATAACCTGTCTTTTCTCTGGTCTCAGAGTGGAAGCCTGCAGTGGCCAGGCAGTAAGCACATATAAATGATCCCATGAGACCCACATGACCAGTTTGTTGCTCAGACCCCAGCTCCTTCTGCAACGCTGAATCCCTTTGAAATGACCCTCACTCCAGCCTCCCTTTGGCTTCAGTACCTAACAAATGCTGTTTCTGTGTCCGAAAATAGTCTCGTTACCCTGTGCAGCGCATCAATTGAGAATTTGCTCCCTCGGGAAGCTCCATCGGCCAGATATATTAATATATATACATCTATGTAACTCCGAGGCTTCTAACACCCGGCAGCTCCCCCGTATGCAGTTAGCTGTTTAATGGCTGACTCCTCACACTGGAATGAAGACTCTCATTGACATTCCCAGGGCTCATCGCAGAACCTGGCACATAGTAAGTGCTCAATAAATATTTGATGGAACCTGGCACTCATGACACAGGCCTGGCTCCTGGTCTAGATTTAGCGTCAGATCCAAGGCTTTCTTGGGAAAAGCCAGAGTTCCAGGAACCTTCACCCACGCGCATGCTGTCCCCCGCCCCACGACACCCCCGAACCAGCCAATGGCAAATGCACCCAAAATCTGGGAAAAGCCTCTGACGAGTCATCTTAGAATAGTAACAGCTTCTGTCCCAGCCAGCGCTATCACAGGCAGCTTAATTATGGTAATTAGGACCCACATTAAAACATGATTATAACATAAAATTTGGAATAGCTGTATAACACATCCAAATTTTTCGGTATGCTTATTGATTTTTCTTCCCTCGTTAATCAGAGGGACACGGTAAATTCAGATAGATCTGGTATAATTAAAACTGTGAGCCTGGAACGCTCTCGGGAACTCTCATTAGCATCTGTCTTTTGTTCAGGACAACGCGGTGGTGATGTGGATTCTTAGGGTAGCCTCATCAGGGCGCTCTGTTGCTCTTCTGGATCCTAGATGGGGTCGGCCACCCTGTTGTCAGTCCTTTCCAGGAATTGTTTTGAAAGAAGATCAATCATGAAGACATCTGAGAAACACCTAAGCAAGTGGTTGTTTAAAGAGAAATATCTCGCCAAACCGGGTGCCTCAGAGGCGAAGAGGACCAAATAACCCCACGGAGTCGTTCTCTCTGCTGCATGGTGGGATGGCCGGAAATCAAGCCACCCTCCAGGTCCTGTCTTGACTGCTATTTACTAGCTGTGCCATCTTAAAAGAGTTTAATTGTTCCTCTCTGAGCCTCAGTTTCCCCATCTGTGAAATAGGGGTGTAGTAGCATCCATCTCATTGGGCAACCAAAAGGATGAGCGAGGTTTCTGATTAGCAGCATGTAGTGTGGGTTGAGATCCCTTATCCAAATGCTGGAGACCAGATATAGTCTAGGTGTCAGGTTTTTTGAGTTTTTTTGGTTTTTTTTTTTTTTGTACTGGATTGAACCCAGTGGTGCTTAACCACTGAGTCACATCCCCGACCCTTTTTATGTGTAATTTAGAGACAGAACCTCACTAAGTTGCTCAGGGCCTCACTAAGTTACTGAGGCTGGCTTTGAACTTGTGATCCTCCTGCCTCAGACTCCCGAAGCTGCTGGATTGCAGGTGTGTGCCACCACGCCCTACTTGGATTTTTGTCCATAGTCTGGAACATTTGCGTATGCGTAATACAATACCCTGGGGATGGGAACCAACTGCAAACATGAAATTCAACTTTGTTTCAGGATCACCTTATCCACATACCCTGAAGGTAACTTTATAGGATATAATTATGACTGACCGTTGCATGAGTCAAGTGTAGAATTTCCACGTGTGCACTCATGTCAGTGTTAAAAAGGCTTTCAAGGGTGGGGAGATAGCTCAGTCAGTAGAGTGCTTGCCTTGCATGCACAGGGCCCTGGGTTCGATCCCCAGCACTGCAAAAAAAAAAAAAAAAAGTTTTTGATGTTGGAGCATTTTGGATTTTGGATTTTGGACTTAGGGATGCCTGACCTGTAATATGTGCCCCCAATTACCTTCCTTTTTGTTGGGGGGGTTACCGGGGATTGAACTCAGGGACACTTGACCACTGAGCCACCTCCCCAGCCCTATTTTGTATTTTATTTAGAGACAGGGGCTCACTGAGCTGCTTAGTGCCTCGCTTTTGCTGAGGCTGGCTTGAATTCACAATCCTCCTGCCTCAGCCTCCTGAGCCACTGGGATGACAGGCATGCACCCAATTACTTTCTAATTGGTCATTAGGAGTCACTGTCACCTTCATCACCATCACCATGATCATTAGCATCATCCTTATTATTTTCCCCAGTGAAAGAGACTCTCGCGATCGCTGCCTGCCACGGTTCCGTGAGCTCCGCGGTGTAGCAGAGATGCAGGCCTGTGCCTCTCGTAACCTGTGCATCCTCAGATAAATCATTGTATGCCTCCGAGTCTGTTTCCTCATTTAAAATGAACACAGCTTTCAACAGAGTGCCAGGGATGTAGCAGGGTGCGGATTGTGCCTGGCATGGAACTTGTCATTTAGCCAATGCCAACTCCCTTTCTTCAACGCCTGGTCCCCTTGACAGATGGTTTTGGTGCTGGTAGAGCTCAGGCCGGTGTGGAATACAAAATAAAGAGTCTCCGGTTTCCAGTCAACAGCCGCTGGCTCGTCAGCACTGCCTCCTTCAAGGCCCATGTACCACGGCTGGCAAGGCCTTAATGGCGGGGAGCGTATCTGCCACCAAGGAGAAACAGCACAGCTTCTCCAATATCCCACCTCTTCTCGTGCACTTCCCAACCTCCCTTCTGCTCGAGTGAGGCCATGTGATGATTGCTGGCCAATCGATTGAGCGGAAATGTGGCACTTCCACTTGGAAGGAAAAGAACAGTGGCCAAGAAGCCACACCGAGAAATAACAAACCTACAGACCTTGATCATCAAGTCCCTGCAGGAAGACAGCTATCCCGGAGATAGCTGTCCTTAAAGGAATTTTGTGAGTGGAAAGTCAACCCCTGTTACACTAAGACACTGAAGGTTCGGGTTTCTTTGTTACAGCAGCATAACCTAACCTATACTGAGTGCGGCAGTTGGTTTTCATTACAATCGAGTGTACTGTTTTGCTTGGGTCTCTTGCTCGGAAAGCTCTAATGACCTAGTAGCTATTGTCTACTCCCAGACTGATGGTCCTGCTTCCGGAACAGATTGACCTGGAATCTGAGTCCACAGATTTTCCACAAGGCTCATGCTTTCTTATCCAGTCTGCAGCGGGTCCTGCAGCCCTCAATGCCCGGAGAGCTCAAAGCAAGGAACAAGGAAAGCCCAAAACATTCAGGCTCTTGATTGGTTCACTCACAGCGACGTGGCCCCCTGCACCGATGCCCAGTGAAACGGACGTGCCTGGTGCAGTGGGCATCTCCCGAGTTCCCCTGACCACTAACCACATCTTTGTTCGCCATCAGCTCCTTCGTCTGGCTTGGGGAACCATTCATCGGGTGAGAGTCCGGCGGGCTTGTCCATCAATAGGCCCGCCCTCCTCCGCCCAGGAATTAGGTTCAGTGCCCAACCTGCACCTGGGTTCATACGGAACTCAGCCCCCTCAAAGGAGGAGGCTTCCTGCTTCCCAGAGCCCAAGACCCTCCTTGGTGCCACCTCTGTTCTGCTTCTTCAACTCTTCTCCGGCCTCTGAGATGCTCCTATCCTGCTCACAAAGCCCTCCCACCTTTTCCTGGACCATTGATCAGCGTCGCTTCCACTAAAGAGCCCCGAGGAACACGTGGTAATGAATCGCATCTCATAGCAACGAAGCACCCATCATGGGCTGGATTCCTGATAGGACTTCGTTATTTCAAGTCTGGGATGAGTTTTCTGTTTGATAGAAACAAAATTGCTGCCAAAAGCTTAGCCTTTGTCCCAATGCCAATCCAATGACATGGACATGGTTTTGAGAAAAAGGGAAAAGAAGGCTTCTTGCTTTGCTAGCAAAGGAGAAACACAGGGGACTCCTGTCCCCAAGGCTGAGAATCTGCCCATCATGGGGCAGGTGGTTTTTAAATGGTGATCCAAAGGCTGCATTCCAGGCGTCCTGTGTTGGAGTTGGAATTCACTGGCTACTTTGGGAGTCTTTTCTGAGATCTTCTGGTACCATTCCCAAAGTCTGGATCTCTTCGTTGCTATGGTGGGTGTGTGCTCAGGGACGGATCGATCTACCTAAAATGGGGGAAAAAGGTAATCCTGGGTTTCCCCTGAGATTAGGGAGGGAGAGAGATTAGGGAGGAGCAGGGAAGAGAAGAGAATCTAGAAACCTGTCCATTGTACCAATCCGCCACAGAGGCAGAGCAGCAAGGGCTACATTCAAGCACCAAGTGGACACTGTTACATAATCGCAACCAAGTAACTGTAACTAAGTAAACCGAGTCAGCATACCTCAGAGAGAATGAGAACGTTTTCATTTATTCATTCAACAAACATGGCGAGCGGGCAAACGGGTTTCTAGGTGCTGAGATACTGAAGTAGGTAACTACAGAGAGCAACATCCCTGCCTCGGGCCACCTCGTCCTCCTTGGAGGAGGCAGAGAGGACCACGAACCTGAGGGGTAGGAGCCAAGTCCCAGGGGTCGCAAGTTGAAATCCATCGTTAGGAAAGCTTTGCTGTGACCTGAGCAAACACCCAGAGAAGAGTCTTGGGTTCTCTTGTTCTTATTGCCAAACTCCATTTTGCAGGTGACTTGGTGTGTAGGGCTGTTGTGGGGACAGGACCTGACACTTAATAAGGTGACCGCAAACATCAGCTGGAGAACAGGAGGGGAGGTCAGCCCTGCAGCAGGCGGGGGGCCCCAGCTCGCCTCCAGTCCTGAGCCGCGCAGGGACCACGCCAGCCCCGGGGCTCCGGCAAAGCCAGGGCAACTGCAGAGGCTGCAGTATCAGAGGGCCAGCTGGGGACGTCAGCAGACCCTCAGTCCAGGATGTTCCAGTAGGGGCCCGGGCGGCTTAGAGGCTGCCTGCTCCCGCCATCCCCCCTGGCTCAGGAGGAACTGTGAAGAAGAGAGGCAAAGGAGGAGGGGGAGGGGGAGGGGATAAATCCAGGGTCCAGGCTGGGCTGGAGAGGGCCAGGGGTGCCCCAGCCCTCTGCAGGGGACTGATGGGCAGCCTTCCCAGGAACAGGGACTTCCAACATCTGAGGAGACCCTCAGGCCCTGATGGATCCCACTACCGTCTCCCTAAGTAGGCGGAGGATGTTGGCTCAGTCTCAGGTCTGGGTCCTTAGAGACCCGGTCCCTTCCCCTTTGCCCAGCGCCGTGGTGAGCGCTCTGAACGGGACCCCTGGAGCCCAGTGGCTGTGAGCCTTTGCTGCTCATCAGGATCACCTTGAAAACTGGAAAACATGCCGAGGTCTGGCCCACTCCCAGAGAGTCAGACTTAATGAACTTGGGCATCCTGTGGGTATCAGGATTTCTAAAAGCGAGCTTGAGAGGCCCTGCTCAGGGTGGTCATTGAAATCCCCTACATCTATCCCCAGAGAATGAGAGGCACCCGGATGCCTCTCAGAGCGTCTGATCGTTTTCTAATTTGATTGACAAGTGTTTGCTCAGTACCTACAGCTGGCCTTCATACCCGGCGAGTTCCACATCCCTGGATTCCACCAACTGTAGATTGTAAATATTTGGGGGAAAAAAATGCATGTGTAATGAACACGCACAGACTTTTTTCTTGTCCTTATTCCCTGAATAATGCAGTATTAACCTTTACATTGTATCAGGTGTATAAGTCATCTGGAGAGGATATAAAGTAGAAGACAGGAGGGGCGGAGGTTCTATGCAAATACTAAAGTATGCAAATTCTATGCAAACACTATGCAAATGAAAGGGACTTGAGCATCAAGGATTTGGGTATAGAAGGGGATTCCTAGAACCATCCCCTGGGGATGCCAAGAGAGGATGGTACCGTGTTCCGGGCACCTTGTCGGACACTACACTGGACCGTACCACCCCTGCCCTCGAGTGGTTTGGAGTCGGGCTTGCCGTGAGATGGATAAACTACATTTGAGGGGCTACTCATGGGAGTGGGGAGAAAATGCAGCTCACCCCAATAAAGCATGGATGTTATGGTTTAGGTACGAGTGTCACCAAAAGCTCCTGAGTGAGACAACGCAACAATGTCGAGAGACCGGGTGATTAGATTAAAAGAGTTGTGGCCTAATCAGTGGATCAATCCATGAATGTGGATTAATCCATGAATGTGGATTAAGTGGGTGGCAACTCTTGGCAGGTGGGATGTGACTGGAGGAAGTGGGTCCCTGGAGACCTGCCTTTGGGGTTCATATTTTGTCCCTGGTGAGCAGAGCCCTCTCCGCTTCCTGTCCGCCGTGTCCTGAGCTGCCTTCCTCCGCCCTGCCCTTCCGCCATGATGTTCTGCCTCACCTGAGGCCTGGGGCTGTGGGTGGGCCCACCACAGACTGAGGCCTCTGACACTGTGAGCCAAACAGGATTTCCCTCCCCGGCGTGCCTCTGGTCACGGCCATGCCGACTGAAACAACGGGCGAGGGAGCAGAGGGTGCCAGGTCGCACCGAAGCCAGCACTTATCGAAAGCAAGTAGCAGCTTTGCTGGCAGAGGAGCGGGAGGAACAGGGTAGCCCTGGTACCCCACCAGCATGAGCATCCGCTGGCCCGAGAGATCAGGGCGAAGGGCAGCAGCAGGGCAGGTCCCTGTAGCCGGAGAGGAAGCCAAAGGGTGTTTACAGCCATGGTAAGACCTTCCGCCTTCACCGGCTGGGTACTGGGGAGCCACGGGAGGCTGTGGGTTGAGGGGCAGTCATGACGCCATGCTTGAGCCTTCAGGGTGTGGGGGAAAAACCTTTGTCTGCCGAGCACCCCAGCGATTTTGTTCCATTCCCTTCCAGGAGGAGCCCGAGGTGCTCAGAGTGAGGCCATGTGATGATTGCTGGCCAAATCGATTGAGCGGAAATGTGGCACTTCCACTTGGAAGGAAAAGAACAGTGGCCAAGAAGCCACACTGAGAAATAGCAAAACTACAGACCTTCATCAAGTCCCTGCAGGAAGACAGCTATCCCGGAGATAGCTGTCCTTAAAGGAATTTTGTGAGTGGAAAGTCAACCCCTGTTACACTAAGACACTGAAGGTTCGGGTTTCTTTGTTACAGCAGCATAACCTAACCTATACTGAGTGCGGCAGTTGGTTTTCATTACAGTCGAGTGTACTGTTGTGCCTGGGTCTCTTGCTCTGAAAGCTCTTGCTCAGGAGGCTGAGGCAGGAGGATTGTGAATTCAAGCCAGCCTCAGCAAAAGCGAGGCACTAAGCAGCTCAGTGAGCCCCTGTCTCTAAATAAAATACAACGTAGGGCTGGGGAGGTGGCTCAGTGGTCAAGTGTCCCTGAGTTCAATCCCCGGTAACCCCCCCAACAAAAAGGAAGGTAATTGGGGGCACATATTACAGGTCAGGCATCCCTAAGTCCAAAATCCAAAATCCAAAATGCTCCAACATCAAAAACTTTTTTTTTTTTTTTTTTTTTTGCAGTGCTGGGGATCGAACCCAGGGCCCTGTGCATGCAAGGCAAGCACTCTACTGACTGAGCTATCTCCCCAGCCCTTGAAAACCTTTTTAACACTGACATGAGTGCACACGTGGAAATTCTACACTTGACTTCATGCAACAGGTCAGTCATAATAATATCCTATAAAGTTACCTTCAGGGTATGTGGATAAGGTGATCCTGAAACAAAATTGAATTTCATGTTTGCAGTTGGTTCCCATCCTCAGGGTATTGTATTACGCATACGCAAATGTTCCAGAGTATGGACAAAAATCCACGGGCTGCTGACCTCGCCTTCTCTTAAGGCGACTTGAAAGGCTCACAGGCCTTCAGGCGTTGGCACTTAGATCGTGTCCCCGGCCCTGCTGCCACCATCACCTGTTCCCAGGTCTGCGAGGTCATCTTGCCCAGTGGTTAGAGCCCCCCGCCCACCGGAGGCCAGGCAGCCCTGAGTCTGGGTTCCCGCATCGCCACCCTCTGCGACTGGCAACGGGCGGTGAATCCCATCCCCCTCCTGAGCCTCTACTTACGCACCTGCAAAGCAAGGATTCGTTCACCGATTCATTCAAACTCTAACAAGACTTGGTTGAACACCTCCTATGCGCTGCCTATGGGCTCCTATCCTGGCTGCCAAAGGTCCCAGGATTCACACTGGTTGGAATTTAGTGGGAAGACACAGGTACTTCGCCTGCCAGCATGCAAATAAATAAGAACGACAATTTTAGATCGTTTTCTATGCTGAGAAAGATTGAAACCCAAGGCAGTGCACCGGAGGACTAGGAAGGGGCTGGCTGTGCACATATGGGTGGGTGGGGGGCTTTCCAGGCAGGAAGAGGCCCCCGGGGAGAGGGGGCGGTCTGAGGCTGGGAATTTGCTGCTGGAGCTTCCTAAAGGGAGCTGCAAGGAAAGTTCCAATCAGAAAGAGGGGCCAGAACCAGAGGGATCACAGGCTAAGCCAGGAGTTTGGTTATGATAGTATTAATCTCTTGGGTGTCTGTGAGGACTCAGGTAATCAGCAAATGGAAACTCGAAGCAGCGCATTAAAATGTTAGCTTTTACCATGGTGGTATGGCTCTAAAAGAACCCATCTCTTGGGGATAAAGCTGACACTATCAAATCACTGAATTTCAGAACTAAGGATATTTTTCTAGTTATTCTACTTCTTTAAGTGGGTGATTTAAGGAACAGAGAGGGCAAGGGGCTTACAGAAGTCACACAGGAGTTAGCAGGGGAAGCTCTGGACTTTTCAACCCCCCCTCCCCCACCACCGCACAAGGGGGAATTTGGGGGATAACGGAGGGCATCTCCCTCTGAGCCTCAGAGGGTCTGTAGACCTTTGTCCTCTTTAGCCCTCCCTCTTCTGTCCTCCTGGACACAGAGTCTGGGCTTTGGCTGGGGAGCTGGGAGGAAGGACAGGATATTGATTAGCAGGGACCAGACCCAGCCTGGCCTTCTCCCTCTTCCACACAGAAGAGAGTGGCGAGGTTTGACAGAAAGGCGAAGGGCTGAAGAACGTTTCCAGAATTGAACAGAACAGCACTGCCTTGTTTAATTCCACGCGAAGCAAGCCACGTGAAAAATGGGTTAGACTGACAGAACCCCTAACGGACTTGGGGGTTTTACTTATTTTGTACCCTTAGCCCTAGCTGCACTTTCTTCTCATTCTCGATATACAAAAAGACACTTAATACACCTTACAAGAGAACAGATTTCGTAGCATGTGTGCAGGTTTTTAACTTGCAATTATCTAATACGTTGGAATTGCTCCCGTTAATTGAGCACCTAGCTACTACCCACTGGACATTCAGGTCAACACTGAACACATGCCCCCATTTTTCCCCCTGAAATTACCAATGTTCTCCACATTGTACAAGCCAGGAGATGGAGGGTTAAATATCACTTACCCAGAAAGGAGCTAAGTCAAATTCAGGTATGTCTGGCTCCAGATGAACCTGCTGGATTCCAAGGACACAGATCCACATGGGGACCCCAAACCTGCGTGGAGATGGGCACGGATCTGCAGATGCACAGATCGGGGCTGATGTGGGCTGCTGTTTATGATCTGAAAAAGGTACCTGCCCTGGCTCATCATGTCAACAGAGCACATAAACATACATGGAATCTAACTGATTTTTTTTCTCACCTCTGAAACCCAAGCACAGAACCCTTAGTCAGGAACATTTCCCTGCTGGGTTGCGGGAACTCGGCTGTGGGGCCCAGTCGTATGTTTGTCCCCGCCTTTGAGCCTTCAAAGTGGGTCTCCCTTCCTTCCCTCTCTGGAGAATGCAAATCCATCCTGCAGGCTCACTTTGTATTCTGCAAACTTTCGGTTTGAGAATAAAGGCCTTGTCTCTCGGTGGAGTCTCTGCCCTGCATGGGGGCCCTTCTCCAGGGCCAGGACGGGTGGTATGGAGAACTCAGGCATTTCCAAGGAAACCAGAGGGATGCGGTTGCTCCCTTCCAGGTAGCCCGATGAAGCTGAACGTGCCTTTGCTAGCGTCTGACCAGAGCCAGGTCAAGACCGGATGAGACCAAGGAGAGGCTAATGTGGACCTGGGACGCACTCCACCCTTGAGACCCTGGGTGGTTGGTCTCCTGCTTCAGGATTGCCAGAACTTGTTTTGATTCTCCTTTTCACTGGGCAGCTGTCTTTTAAGATGTCTTCTTTTGTATTTCATTTCTTTTTCTCCAAGACAAAGGACATTTCCTCTCCCATCCCCCCCGCCGGCCCCAGCAAGTCACAGCTGCTCGGTGGCCAGATGTTCCCGGGGAGCGGTCCTGCTGGGTTTGGGTGGGCAGGGGTGTGAGTAAGCACTGAGCTGGATGGAAAGGGAAGTCACCCAGGAACTGGAAATCAGGTCCCTGAATAATCCTGACCTGTGCTGACAAAGAAATGGCATGACAGAGCCACCAGGGCGGCGCCTAGCCAAACTGCAGCCTCCCCGGACCGGTCCTCCCGCCTTACCTCCCCTCTGTTGCAGTACCCAGAGCAAAGATAACTGAAACGAGTCACCCATGAATTTAATGGCAGGACACATTGGCCATGGAGAAACCAGGCATGCACAGCCTCTGCAGGAAATGTTCTGGGGAAACCTCTTTCCCAGACCCCTAGAAGGTCATGGGTAGAGGACTCCTCAGAGGAGGGCTGTGTTAATTCCACCAGCTTCCGGCCACACCAGCCCCTGTGTCCACTGAGTGAAACTCTCCCCAACTGCAGGACGATTGGGAGGTCTAGGTCTGATTAATTAGCATAGCCCAGCCCCTTCTCCACAGTGATTGGTCTGTTAGGGTTACATGACACAAGCTAGTCCAATCAAAATGAACCCTGAGACTCTAGTCTAAGAGAGGGGATGCTACCCTGGGAGAACATCAGCTTTGAGATTCCAGTGCAGAAACAGAAACAGAACCCCTGATCACAGAAGAAATGAATTCTTAATGATTCCATGTGAATCCTGGATGCAGCTGTGCCTGAAGTTCTCCCTGAACTTTACAACTATATGAGTTGATCAATGATTAGTTCTTGCTGTAAGCCAGTTGAATTTGACTTCTGTCATTTATAACCAAAATAATCAGAAGATTTAAGTTTATCCCTTCATCTGAGAGATAACGATACTGAAGTCTAGTGGCCAATAACACACCTAAGGTCACACAGCAACTTTGTGGTGGAATCGAGTATGGGATGAGTTCCCTTTGATTTTTTGTGTTTTAAAAACTAGAGGAAGTTTTACTTAAAACAAAATGCCAGTAGTCACTGTTGGCATGGTGTGAGAAAATAGAATGCTCATACACTAATTGGAAATGATGCAAATTGGTAAAGCTTCTCAGGAGAGTGGTAGTCAACAACCAAACAATTGGAAATCATGTTATAAAAATAATAATTATAATCGTGTAAATCGATCATATGCCCCAGAAATCCTGGATGCAAAATCCCTGCTTCAGAAATATGTGTATCAGGGCTGGGGCTGTAGCTCAGTGGCAGAGCACTTGCCTAGCATGTGTGAGGCACTGGGTTCGATCCTCATCTCTGCATAAAAATAAATAAATAAATAAAGTCATTGTGAAAAAAATTCTAAAAAAAAAATAAGTATCTTCTCAAGCGGGAATTCATTCACCTTGAAGAATTTAGTCTAATAATATAAAAGGTCTACAAGGATTTGAACACAGAATGTCCATCACAGACTTGGTTAATAATAAAATTGGGGGCGAGGAGAAACCATATGAGGGGAAATGGATAAATAAGTAGGATGCAGTCACAAAATAGAAAACCTCTATCTGATGGAATGCCAGGAAATGATTAAAAATCATGTTACGGAAGGATGTTTCATTTTACAGAAAATGCCCACGATTTATCAAGTGGGAAAGTCGGGTTATAATCTGATTTATACCATGCAATACCACATGACCCAAATTAAGGGAGGACCGGCAATATTTATACATATACACATATGTGGATACAGCGCAGAATACAGACAGCAAGAAAATAAGCCAAAGTGTTACCAGTGTTTATCTCTGGGTGATATTTATTTGCTTCTTTGTGCTTTTCTGTGATTTCCAAATATACTACAATGAGCATGTGTTACTTATGTAATCAGAAAAAAATTGAAGTATAATGTGTTTTTAAAAAAGGTGACGCAGATTGGTAAGAAATAACTGGGCCAGCCAGAGATGGGGATGTGGCGCAGCCTGTCAACCACTCCGTGGACTTCACAGAGGCTCCGAAATAATTACCTTGGCAATAGAGCCGCATCCATAATTGGAAAGATTACAGAAGCCAACTTAGGCTCAGAGTCAGGGAGAGCCCTAAATGGGTTACGTACAATGGTTTAATTCTCTCAAGGACCTCTAAGAATAGGCTTTATTAGCCCCGTTTTGCAGGTGAACTCTCTGAGACTCAGAGAGGGTAAGTATCTTGCTCTAGGTCACACAGGTGGGGGGCAAGTCAGATCCTGTCTGTGTGATTCCAGATTTAGCTTGAATCCCAATTGGACTAAGGCCTTAGCCGGCTTCCAGGGGCAGGGTGGGGAGCCCGAGCGACAGCTGAAGTTTCACTGCAAGGACATTGTGCACATCCCTGGCAATGGTCCTGGGATACTCCTGTTCGTCTCTGCTCTGGGGAGGCCTGGAGTGGACCCATTTTCCAGGGGAAGTCATTGAGGCTGTGAGGGGTGGAGTCATTTGATCGCTAAGCTACCTCTCCCGGGCCTGAGCGTTAGAGACCCCCGTGTTAATTGCCAGAATCCACTTGTACAGATCCCCAGGACTCCCAGCCTGAGGAGACCTGTTTCTATGGCCGGGTTGCCTCCGGTGGAGGTCACAGAGCCTGTGTCCAAAGAGGTCCTTGTCCTTATCAACCTCGGCTGTGTCCTGAGCCGGCCTCTCCCTCCCATGAGCAGTATTGAAAAGGCCTTTGAGAAAGACAGCGGAGGAGGACGCTCCCCAGTGCCCTCTGGTCATTCTGGAAAGCGCGCTCCTGGCCCAACGTGGACAAAGCTGCAAGAGTGCTTCCTCTTAGTCTGGGAGTGGAAGCGGTTGCATGCTCATCCGCCTTCTCTTGCTTTAGTCTTTCCTCCTGTGAAACTCACGCCTCCCGTCATTCTGCAGCCATTTAGTGAGCACCTGCTGTATACCTGGAGTGGCGCTAGGCACCAAGATACCCGACAGGAAGCAGACACGGCAGCTTCCCTTGGACAGCTCATGGTTTAGGGAGGGAGGCCAGCGAGCTCCCACCCATCCAGAGGGGATTCGCTCCCCCGTGCATTCGCTGGGGGAATATTTGACGTGGAGCAAATCCGTGTCCCCCAACAGGACGGGGACTGGAGATGGACAAGGTCAGGTTCTCAGGGAAGTAGATCCTGGACCAGATTGAGGAGCAGCAGAGCCCACCCCCCAGAGGAACGGCCGTGCAGGAAAGAGGTGGCTGCCAGCGGGACAGAGAGAAGCCGTGACACAGACCAGAGCCAGCGCTGGCCATGCCCGGAGAGGCACCAGACTCGGACTAGCCCCTGGGCACGGTCCTGCGATTGGCTGGGTGGTCCGTCTTTATGCCCCACTCCACTGGTCGCTGGGCGAGGAAGGGCTTGTCCTTGAGCCGCTCAGAGGAGGCGCTCTGGGCACAGGGTCGTCCACCAGCAGCACCTGGAGAAGAGCCGCTAGCTGTGCGTCTCCCCGGAGGCCGCGGGAGAGAGCAGGGACTTGAAAGTCCCCTCCCACCGCAACAGAACGTTCCTTCCTTCCATCTGAGCAAAGCCGCTCTGAGGCTCCTGGGTGCCAAGTGCCACTAACTCCCGAGGACCACGGTGTGGCCCGAGAGAAAGCCCCTGCCTTCACAGGGACATGGGGCCAGCCTGTGGTGAACGAGTCTGGCATAGCTGGGACAAGAGCATCGGAGGACAAGCAAGGCCCAGGTGGTTGTAGGCGCAGGTGGCCCTCTAACCCTCGGGCATGAAGGCATTGCTTCAGGAGGGATTCATTCTAAGAGGACGCGTTCTGGAGGGGCTTCCCGGAGAGGGTTTTGAGGCCGAGTAGGAGTTCACTGGCAGGTGAGCTGCCAACGTGCAAAACCAAAACCAATAAGGTGGGCCTCCCAGTGGACGCGGGGTGCGAAAGGGAGCCCAGTGGGAGCCGAGACCTTGAACCGAGGCAGCCAAGCCCCTGCAGTGAGGACCTGGTGCTAAAGGCTTTGGGGTGGCGCTTGACAGCTTGGGGCAGGGGTCCTCCGAGAGGTGCTGATTTTTCAGTCGCAGGAAAAACAAAGTATTCCCAGTCCGTCATTTTCCCGTGAGCCTTTGCGATGCAAGTCCTCTGGTGGGTGCAGCGGGCATCGCCTGCGAGGAGGAGCGTCCCTCTTCTGAGCAGCAGCCGGTCAGACACCGGGGGCTCCCCGCCCCGCCCAGAGACTCCGCGACAGCCTCGCTCTCCTCAAACACCTGTCTCTTTGCTACAAATGTCTCTTTAACTTAATCCCTTGGCAATAAGAATATTAAGAATGGCGGATGTTTACGGAGGGCGGTCCTCATGCCGGAGCGTGGTTAAGTGGTCAGTCGCATCATTTAGAATAATTCTCCCTGCCCCTGCTTAGGGACACTGTTATCATCCCCATGCCACAGGGGAGAGGGGGAAGCTCTCTCAGAGAGGTTGAGACACTTACCCAAGGTCACACAGTCAGTACATTGCCCAGCCAGGTCTCAAAAGCTGTCCAACACCAAGCCCAAGGCCAAGTTCATAAGGACCAGGCAAGGCGCCCCCACATATGGCTATTATCTGCTCCCCCACCCCCGAGAAGATCTGTTTTACAACTCAGTCCATTTCTCCATTATCAAGTTAATTTGGAAACACTTTTTCTTATTAAAAGTAACGTCCTGCGTTATCAAATACAGAGAGAGATTCCTCAACTTCTACGGCGTTCGTCCCAATGCAGGCAGGCACTGGAAATATCTTAGCTGGCTGATGCATTTGATGCACCTGGTTAAGCACCCCTGGGTTCCATCCCCAGTACCCAAAGGGGGAAAAAAAAAAAAAGAAAGAAAAGAAAGGAAAGTATCCACGGTCCCAACACTAACACACAGGTGGTTTGTGTTTGGATGCCTCTCCTTCTAGTCTGTTCTGAATGTTCTATCTGCTGTTGTAAATCTGTCTTTCTGAGGTTCAGATTAACCACACACACACACTCTGCTGTGTCATGAGCCTCATCAGGATTGGAGAACCTGTTCTTTTCATGGCTGCATACTATTTCACTGAATAGAAGAGTACGGAACTTATTGGCCCTAATATTGGACAGTTACAATGTTTTCGATTTTTCACCTGTTAGGAAAAACACTAGAGCAAACACGCTTCTATCCATAAAGATTTTATTTCATATTCTGACTTATTTTGTGAAAGAGGAATCTCAGAAGTATAGTTATTGCAACAAAAGTCATGAACAATTTAAAGAACCTCAGTATCTCACCGCCCCCATTGCTCTCTGCAGGCATTTGTGTGCATATACGTGACCTCTGGCAATGAGTGAGCCCAACAATGTCTTTTTCCCTTGATTTTATTTTCTTACACAAGTAAACCACGTTCATCATAGAACAGCAGTGCAAGTTTTTAATAAACCTAAATAGAGTGGTTTTTCCCCCCAAGGTCATAAGTCCATCTTGCTTTCAGATCCTGACAATTCCGTCTGCTCTGTTCTCCCAGGGCCTCCTGCCATTGGGGCCGGTTACCATAGCAGCGCGGGAAGCTTATGGTAATCATCGGCTCTCCTGAGCTCGGCATTGTGTAACAAGAAAGGTATGCTTTCGGCACCCACCCCAACACTGTGGGGCTTGAGAATTGTTCAGCGATAGCCTGCTGTTTGCTGGTCCCACTAGAAGGTTCTGTGAGCCTGCAGAATTGACAGCTGCAGCCACAGTAAATATCTGTAGCTTCTCTGCCCTCCTGGCTCTGGGGCCTGCTTGGCACCGTGAAGGCCAGGCAAGCGGACCTCCAGCCCCAGAGCTCATTCCTGGCCCCTCTCCTCTTGAGCTGTCTCCTTCCCTGTTCCCAATCCTGACTTCCTGACCTGTTCCCATTTATAGCCTCAACACCTCGCCATGCACCCTGGCACAGATGTCCTAGCAGGGATTGGCTTCCTTTGCCTCATGCATGTAGCCAGCCGCTGGATTCTGTCTGCACCCCACTATCCCCACCCCTTATCTCTCCTCCCCACCGGTGACCTGTCCCCCCATGCTGCAAGACAGAAACCTTCTTAATGAAGCTCGAGTCTGCTCTGGTTATAAACATGCAGTGGTTTTGCACCAGACCTCGGATGCAGACAAATACTCTGGTCTGCTCAGAAATCCGTCACCCCACCCCTGGCTGTACCCTCCCGGATTCTTTCAATCTACCACACCAGCCTTGCTCAGGTTGCAGGCTCTGCGGGGAATTCCTTTCCCTGCCCCTTGGTGATCTTGACTCTTCCTCTGCCACCTCCAGGTCTCAGCGTAAGGATCACCTCCTCCGGAAGCCTTCCCTAACCACTCATCAAATAGGACTTGGACTTCCCATCGTCCCTGGTCCAAGAGATCCCACGTGGCATTTGTAATGGTGCAAAACCATGCGTTAGGGAGATCCTTATGGTGGACCTGAAACGCATCTGCCCTCTGCCATCTTGGCTGTTTTAAGCGTACAGTTGGGTGGCATTAATAACATTCACGCTGTCGTACAGCCCCGAGTCTGGCTTGCCTTTCCCTGAGGTCGACTGATATTGACCATCTTTTATCT
Organism: Sciurus vulgaris; assembly: GCF_902686455.1. Taxonomy (NCBI): domain Eukaryota; kingdom Metazoa; phylum Chordata; class Mammalia; order Rodentia; family Sciuridae; genus Sciurus; species Sciurus vulgaris. Next base: position 131,747,478 of record NC_136468.1, read on the forward strand.
TTTCATGGGCTTGACCACCATGTGTGTATCTTCTTCACAGAAATGTCTACTGAGGCACATTTTTAAAATTGGGTTATCTGGGGCTTCTTGGTGATTGAGTTGAAGAATTCTTTACATATTCTGGTTGGGAACCCTTTACCAGATGCATGATTTCCGAATATTCTTTTCCATGCCATAGGTTGCTGGGTAAGTTTGCATCACCTGTCTCTATCCCACGACTGTGGGATTTGCAAGGACTGGCAACCTGTCTTCCTGATCCTCCATGTATGACAAGCACCTAGCCTAGTGCCTGACCCAGAGATGCTTGATAAATATGTACTGAATGAATCTATCAATCAATTGATCAACCAATGGATCCGCTGCAGTTTGGAGATCCCTTTGACCAAGCTGTCTCTCAGCTCATGCCTTTCCTGGCTTCTGCTCCTGACAAGCCTCCTCATGGCCAGGAGCCAAGGAGACTCCTTAAAGCAAATAGCAAGAACGCTGTCGCAAGAGCTAAGTGTGCACAGATTCCCACTACCCACCGAAGCTTTTCCCTGATGGCTAAAAACCTATTGTATGGGAAGCTGCTGTCTTTACTTTGCTGAATTATTTTTTTCTTGGCAATGAATAGCATTTCGGTTCACTGCAAGCCCCAGCGTCTCTGGTAAGTGTGCCAAGAACAAAACCTTGAGAGAATAAGGGAGGGGGAAAAAATCAGTTTGGTCAGGCAGAAATAAACCGCGGGATCCCTGCGAAGCTGCCCGGAGCAGACTTCCTGCAGGAGCGCGAGTCAGGTGCTGGGGGAGGGAGCCGAGAGTGAGGTCGCTGTGCACGCTCAGCGCGAGGCCGGGCGGGGGCGGCTTTGACCACAATGACAACACGCATTATTAGATGTGCGGTCTCCTCGGCCGGCAAGACGTCCACTCCACGATGCTGAGAGGAGAGAGGAGGTGGATATGCATTGTGACAGTGCTTTCAAAGCAGAAATAGCCGTGCATTAGGCCAGAGGCGGAGATGCTAAGAGAGAGCAGCCGCTGGCCCAGGAGAGGAGGCGAGGGCGGGCAGGAGGGACCCAGCGTGCTCCCGTAGGGGAGCACGAATTCCGGGCGACTGCTGGGGAATTGGAGGATACGACTGGTCTCCTTCCCCGCCAGTTCCTCGGGGACCCCTGGACCTGTCCATCCCACCACCTACGATGCTCTCTCTGCTTTGGCCTTCCTAACTCCCTAAAGCCACCAACGCAGGGGTGACCCTGCAAGATGCCCCAAAGGCAGGGACCTTGTCTGTCTGGCTGCACCCCCAGCACCCACAACTGGCCTGGTCTGCTAATGGCTCCCAATAAATATAGGCTGAATGAATGAACGAGTCGCTCACTGTCTGGCACAGAGTAGATGCCAACAGGCATTTGTTGACTGAATGGACATATCCGTGTGTGATTAGTATCAATATTTTTTGGTACTGGGGATGGAACTCAGGGGCACTCAACCACTGAGCCACCTCCCCAGCCCTATTTTGTATTTTATTTAGAGGCAGGGTCTCACTGAGTTGCTTAGAGCCTCGCTTTTGCTGAGGCTGGCTTTGAACTGGCTATCCTCCTACCTCAGCCTCCCAAGTCACTGGGATGACATGCCTCTGTGTGATTTGTGGTAACAGCCTCGATCTCTGCTATAGAATCAGGAGGAGTCAGAAAATTGATGAATGAATGAATGAATGACTTTCCTGGGACTGAGGAAGGAAGGAAGCTCTCTATCCTATTCACTGATGTAATCCCAGAACCTCCTTCAGGGTCTGACAAAGAATATGTGATCAATCAATGTTTCAACAATGACTTAATTATGTGAAGGGTACAGCGGTGGGCACCAGCCACCAGCTCAAAGTGCACCTTTGGGGTGGAAATGTATGTCTCTTCCTATTTTAATTTCCCAACTTGGGCATTAAAAGCCCATAAGATAATTAATTATTGTGCTGAACACTGAGTGTGAAGAGTTTAGTTCGCTTGTTTGCTTAATATTAAGAGTTTTTGTTGATCTAACCCGTGGACCAGGCATCCTTGGGGCCAACCACCGGCTCCTCTGTAAAGGCCACCCTGGTAGCTCTGGGGTCTCCCTCCTGGACAGAAAAGGCAGCAACACAGGCTGCAGCCTTGCCCTAAGGCATGATGGGCTTTCTTGCTAAGGTTGGAGTCCATGAGAACGACAGCCATGTGGCCAGGCCAAGACAGGAAGCTCAGGGTGTGGGGACTGCCCACGCCCCACTCCTACAGAGCAGGGCGCAGCGCTGATCCACCCATCCCTGCAATCCCTGAATGGTGGAAGAAGTACCGGCTCCCGTCCCGTTCATCTGCGCATGCTCCTTCCTGCGCGCTGTCAATCCGCTCGCGTCGCTGGGTGGTCCCACCTAACTCACATCCACCTTTCCCTCCAGGCTCAACAGGCACACGCACAGCGGATGCTACGTGCTGCAGTTAAGAGATTTTTTAACTTTAAGTCTATGACCAACATGTATGGAGCGTGGATTCTTTGGCAGGCCCCTGGGGAGGTACTGGAGAGAGCAGTGAATCGGAAAGAGCTTCCCGCGCGTTCGTTCAACCCCACATTCACACTCATGGCCTTGCACTGACATTAGCACGTGTGTTCCCACTTACATTCACTAGCGTGCTAGCACACACAAGTACAGACTCAGGTGAGAGGGTTGCAAGAGGAGAGTGTGTTGTGTGAGAGTGTGTCTCTATGTGAGCGATGTACTTTTTTTTTTTTTTTTTTGGTGTACCAGGGATTGAACCCAGGGGCACTTAACCACTGAGCCACCTCCTCAGCCCCTTTTTATGTTTTATTTTGAAGCAGAGTCTGACTAAGTTGCTTAGGGCCTTGCAAAGTTGCTGAGGCCCTGAAACTTGTGATCCTTGGGCCTCGGCCTCAAACTTGTGATCCTCCTGCTTCGGCCCTCCAAAGCGCTGGGATTAAGGTGTGCACCACCGCACCTGTCTGCTGTGTGATAGGCCATCTCTGGTCTGTTCATTGCTGGATTCCAAACTCAGCACAGGTTAAGAAGTAAGCATGCATTGCTCATGTTTATAGCAGCCCAGTTCACAATAGCCACCCTGGGGACCCAACCTAGGTGTCCATCCCCGGATGACAGGATAAAGAAATTGCATATACACAATGGAGTCTTACTCAGCCATAAAGAAGAATGAAATCACGGCATTTCCAGGAAAATGGATGGAAATAGAGGCCATCATGTTAAACAAAATAAGTCAAACTCAGAAGGTCATAGGTCGGTGTTTTCTCTCACTCACGGAAGCTGGAGCGGAAAAAGGCAAAGAAAGGTGGGGAGGGGGTCTCCTAAAAATCAGAGATCAGCAGAGGAAAGGGGACCAAGGGCTGGGAGGCACGGGGGGAGTGATATTGGTCAAATATCATCGTTACCATCACGCGCACCAGAACGAATACGTCCCAACAGATCGATCTTGCACCAATTAAAAAAAAAAGTGAAAAGAAATAACCATGTATGACATTAAGTGAATTAAGTCAGACACAGAAGACCAAATGCCATAAATTGCCCCTTGCACGTGGAGCTAAACTGGATGTCACAGAGCAGAAGGTGGAAGAGCGGTACCAGCACCGGGCAGAGCGTGGAGAACCGGGAGGAGGAGAGAGGCCGGGTCCCAGCCCCGGGGTGCCCTGGGCTGGCAGGAGCAGCTTCTCCGGCCCTTTGGCCCGGCAGGGTAGCTGGCTTGGCGGCAGGCAGCTGAATGCAGCCTGCGGAGAGCATTTCTGAATGTCACCAAACGGAGAAGCCACATCTGTCGGGGTGAAGGACGTGCTCACTACCTGACCTGATCACGGCACGCTGTATACGTGTATGAAAATGTCACCAAGCCCTGTAAGTAGGTACGATTGCCGTGTCAATTACAACTATAGATAAATTTGTTCTTTAACACGCCGCCTAAAGGGAGGAAGGCAAGAGCGAAGGAGATGTGGCGGGTGAAGGGATGGGCGGACGCGGACCGAGGCCGAAAGAGCAGGTGTGGGCATCTTCTCACCGTGTGGCTGAGGCAGCACGATGGACAGAAACCCCCCAGGTGGAACCACAGCCACCGACGTACCAGCACCCCCAGATGGTAAACCAGCCCAGACGCCACGGCTTGTGTTCCAGGGGTCCCTTTCTGGCCCAGCATCCTTCCAGCCATCCGAGAGGGACGCTGCAAATTGTCCCCAGGGAAGGGAAGTTGAAAAAAAAAAAAAAGAAGAAGAATCAAAAATCAAGGCCGGGCACAGGGGCCGCATGCCTGTCATCCCAGCGGCTCGGGGGGCTGAGACAGGAGGATTGCAAGTTCAAGGTCAGCCTCAGCAAAAGCGAGGCCCTAAGCAACTCAGTGAGACCCTGTCTCTAAAGAATATATAAGAAGGGCTGGGGAGATGGCTCAGTGGCTGAGCGCCCCTGGGGTCAATCCCCGGTACCACCCCCTGCTGCAAAAAAAATCAGGGCAGGCTTTTGTGTATCTGTGACAGAAACTATACTATTGAAAGCCGTGGATTTCAACAGAAAATGTCAAATATTTGAGCAGGTGAAAGAAAAGAAATGCTATCCCCTAAAGCCAGAGCTGGCTCAAATACACCAGAGAATAGAAGAAAGTCTTCAGGCATAATCTATTTTTCTGTTAGTTGACGGAAAGAGAATCTGCAGGGGTCCCCGGAAGGGCCCCAGGGCTCCGTCCTTCAGGCGGAAGGGAAGAGGGGGGCCCATGGAAACCCCAGAGGGCAAGGTGCCAGCCAGACCCCAGGTGCGTTGATGAGGCAGACATCAGAGTGGCTCCCAGGTGTAGGCCGTCCCCTGGTGGAAGGAGCTGATCAGACCCCAGTAAGCCACCTAGAGTCCCCAGGGAACCCTGACGCCACTTCCTTATGGGGTCTCTCAGTAGGAACAAGGACCATGGCCACTCGGCCTGACGCTGCAGGTGTGGATGGGCTTCGGCCATCAGCAAGGGGAGGGCTGTCTCCTGAGTCGGCAGAGCCGGCGAGGACGGAAGCCTTCACTGAACTCAGTGCCACCCAGGAGGTAAGGAAAGAGAATCCTGAAATGGGCCAAGTGATCGCTGTCACGCACCACACAGCACATGCTGAGGTGGCCCAGGAGATCCCGTCTCCGCTGATGCCACAGCTGTCCCCGTTTGCACAAGCCACCTCTATGAAGTCACCTAAAGACACGGTCCTCAGAAGCTACCCTGCCATGCATGATGCACGGCTGTGCTCAGAGACCAGGTTTAACCCGGAGGTGCCCGGGGGCCTGGGCTCAGCAGGGTGGACTCTCCACTTGCAGGTAGAAAAGAGGCTCACAGCTGAACTGAATTTATCAGAAAGAAAGTCCGGGCCCCGTCACGGCTTGGGTACGAGCAGTGGCCGAAGTCGAGTCACACAGCAAGCAGGAAGGCAGGTGCCCATCTCCCATCGGACCACTCTGAGCTCCCGCCCCTCTCACCTAGTGCTCGGGTGGAAGCCACCGCTCTTTAATGAGACTCGGGTTCTTTTCAGAGATTTTGGAGATCCTCTGGTTTGGGATTTGCAAACCTTAGTACTTAGGTGCCTCCCCTTGGTGACAGACATCACCAATCGCTCGTCGAGCCTCGGCGTTCCTTTCTGGACAGCAGCCACCTACGGAGGCATCAGAACGGGCAGAGCTGGAATTCACGGCCCCCCACCCCTGTGAGCGAACCTGAATTCAGACTTAAAGAGGAACAGGTGCCAGTGAGTAGCAGTGCCAAGAACACAGCCGGGTACCCCTGCTGCCAGTTTGGCACCTTCCACTGAGAAACCATGTTTTGCTGTTTTCCATGGGTGACCAATCATGTTCTGCATGTGCAGAAGAGACAGTGACTAGGATGTGCCCCAGCACGTACGGCATATCACCTGGACCAGCCACTGGAAGGATGGGTCGCGGCCTTGGGGACCGACCTTCGGGGACAACAGGAATCAGTTCTGAAGTTGCAGTCCTGAGTTTGAATCCCAGTCCCAGGCTCAAATCCCCGGCTCTCTGTGACCTTGGACCAGCTTCCTTGTCTTCTCTGAGGCTCAGTTTCTGCATCTGGGAAATGGGAACCACGAATATTGACCTTATTGGATATTTTAAGGATTAATGAGATAATATATGAAAAGCCCAGCCACTGGCACGCAGATGCCCAGCAGTGGTATGTGGAGCCATTCCAGCCTCTGCAGGTCAGTTCTCGTGCCATTACCGTCCTCCCCTGCATGCGCTGCCGCTAATGCCTTCGGGCTCTGCACTTGGAATTTTGCTAATGAGTCATTTGTACCTAAGACCAAGCAAGAAAAATAAAAAGGCCTAAAAGAAAGACAGTCAGTCTTGAAATCTAACCCAGAGCCTCACTTTCCTCTCCAGGACGTTTTCACACCTGCCCAGGCCTCCGTTTCCTCATTGGCACAGGCTCGGGGACAGGTGCCTCCGGGAGCCTCGTGACAGCAGGAGAGAGGGTGGCTGCTGAGTGACTGCCCCCCCGGGGGCCCCGGGGGCCGAGCTCTCGCACAGAGCAGCACCTCTGCCACTGGCAACCCCGGCCTGGCACCTGGCCTGCGGCGGGCACGGCTCCCGCTGCAAAGGAAATGAAGTTTGACTCAGGTTTTCGTTGACGCTCTGCCGCAGCTGGTCAGGCCTCCCTTTGTTGGGGTGAGCGCTGGCACCGTGCAGGCTCTTGGCTGGGTGCTGGGGTTGGGGGGATGCCAATCTGCCAGGCAGAGGGCGGGAGAGTCTAAGCCACCACTTCACTGCAGTCAGCGGTGGATCCAATCCAGGAGGAGAACGGAGTCTGGACCTCCCGGTCTCTCACTTCTGATCTTTCCACTCTCAGGGGCTGCGTATTACCCAAAGTGAAAAATGACCTCAGCTGCAACGGTCGGAGACTGTGACGCACAGAGAGGGTGAGCAACTTGTCTAGGGTTTTCACAGCCAAGAAACCAAGGAGCCACATCTTAAATCCGGGTTTTGTTGGACTCTCGACCAGCTAACCTGCCTTCTAGAGAAACCCAAGGGGTTTACCCAGAGATTAAGAAAAGAAGAAGAAAAACATACTAATCGAGCACACTCCATAAGCTGAGCAGCATATTGAGCCCCTTTCACACGAACTTATCCATTAGAACCCTAAGTAGTTCTAATCCTATTTTACTGATGAAGAAACAGATGTTCGATGCAGTAATCAACATGGCGTAACTGTGGCTCCTCTCTCCCCCCAAGAGCCAACCCAGCTGCCAGAGGCCGGTGAGGTCCCTCTGTGTTCCTGAGCCCCGCAAGGTAAAGTGAGGACCATCCTGGGCCTCCCCAGCAAGGAGTTCCAAAGACCAGCTGGACTTACGAGCCCATGGCACCGGAACGGTACTTGGCAGGGAGAGTTCTGAGAGATGATTTGAGCCTCTTCTTCTGTCTTCGACCAGGTTGCAACAGGAGAGCAGACCAGGCTGGAAAACCCAACCCCCAGCCTTCAAAAGTAGGTTCCATACTGTTGTCCTCACCGCCCCCCCCCCCCCATATCCCTGCTACCAGGACAGCGGTTTCCGGGGATTTGAGCATCACTTCTCGATTGAAAAACTAAACTAAAATAAACCATCTACAGAGAAAGACGGATACAGCATTCCATTTCATATTTCGCCAAATAAGACATTTTATAAAACGAGTGCCATCTCTTAGCTCTGTCATTTCATAAAGAAAAGACACTTGAACCCTTAAAAAGCAGGAGGCAAGAGAGTCCTTCAAATTAAACAAACGTGGTTTACTGAGCACTCTTTCAACCGACTCTTCTCCGTCCCCCAAAGACCAGCAGAAACCTCATCCGCGGCCCAGACGCAGGATTGCGGCTCAGCCGGCCCCGACCCCGCCCGGGCCCTGCAGGGGCCACGCAGGGACTCCGGATGTCAGCACACATTTCTAAAATAATGTGTTTGGGGAAAAGTGGCAGCTGATAAATAGCTGCAGGTAAATATATATGTCTATACATATATTTTTTTCCTTCCCCAGGTAACAGCACAAATTCGGCAAAGCTAGAAAAGAATTTCTTATAACAATGATGCGGTAACTGACTCCGACAAGCAATCTTGCAGTTTATAGGGGATGCATTAAGTAGAACTCGGGTCTGAATACCAAGCCAGGAGGAAGCGCACGGGGACTCAGGCACACCTAGCTGGGCAGAGGTATCCTTCTGTATCTGTCCTTGGAGGCAGCAGGCCTGGAGCGGGGACTTTCTCGGCAGCTAAGTTCAGGCTGGAAATCTGCAGGCCCAACCGGCCTCCAGAAGGATCAGGACAAGGAGGAAAGAGTTTCTGAGATGGAGGCTGGCGCCTGGGGAGGGAGACCAGGCTGCATGTCCCCTGGGGAAGGGCGCTAGCCGCAGGCAGCCCGGGAAGCCGGGGATGGCATGCCAGGTCTGCATGAATTTGAATCCAATTTCTGCACCTCTCACCTGGGTGTCTCGGTGCGTCATGTGACATGCCTTTTTTTTGTATGTCATAAAGAACAGTTGGTAATCAAGAGACCAAGGCAAGTGCTGATGGGCAGGTGAAGAAGTGGAACCTGCATTCACTGCTGATGGGTACCGGGTGGCATTGGAAGGCAAGGTGTCACCAGAACTGTCAAACGTCAGAGCAGAAAAGCAGAGAGCACCCCTCTTTTAAAGTCAGACAACGACTGCGAATATCAAGAACCTGGAGCACAAGCCACAAAGTATGGAGAAGGTCCAAGGACCCCAAACGCCCTTCTCCAAGCCACAGGCTGCAGGGGATCACGGTTCCCTGGAAGAGAGCAAGCAGGGCCCAGTGTCAAGTCCTCCTTCTTCATCGCCACCATCATCGTCCACAGCACACCCAGATCTTCGCCAGTCCGAATCCCTTCTGTGACTTCCACCCTGTGGTTTTGAGGAACAGCTGGTGTCCTAACAAAATAGATTTCAGGGGAATCTTAGAACATGACCCAGGGATGGAAGGGACGAGGACCCTTCCACAGTGATGAAGCTTCATTAAGAGGAGATAACGGCCAGGCGCACACCTGTCATCCCAGCAACTCTGGAGGCTGAGGCAGGAGGATGGGGAGTTCAAAGCCAGCCTCAGCAACTTAGCCCTAAGCAACTCGGCGAGACCTCCCATCTCTAAATAAAATATCAAAAAAGGCTGGGGATGTGGCTCAGTGGTTAAGCACCCCTGGGTTCAATTCCCAGTACCAAAAAAAAAAAAAAAAAAAAAAGAGGAGATGATAATCATATTGTCAATGTGTACACATCTTTTGCAAAGCGGCAAAGTCTATGAACCGAACGCTGATCGAACTAAATCGAACATAGAAAAATTGACAAGTATGGTCATAAATTTCAATACCCTGAGCCCAATCACTGGTAAAATGTAGACATAAAATCAGAGTCTAGAGACCTGAAAAGCACAATCAACCAACGGGTTCTCGCGGACCCCGACAACACGCTACCTAACAGCGGCAGGAGACAGATTCTGCAAGTGCATAGGGAATATTCTTCCAAGGCAGTTCAGTTTACAGGACATAAAACAAGCCTCAACAAATACAAAAAGGTTGCAATGATAAAAAGCATGTTCTCTAACCGCCACGGGATGAAATGAGAACCAATTAGGGTTACCTGGAAGATCACCAAATATTTGGAAACTAAAAACACACTTCTCAACCACTATGGAACAATGAAGAAGTCAAAGGGGACTTTCAAACACGCTCGAACGTTTTAAAAAGTGCAACGGATCAAAATGTGTCTCGCGACGCTGAAGGAGTTTTGCAGCTTCGGGCGCTGACACGGAATTCGAGTCGTGAGCTCAGCTTCCTTCTTGAGAAGCTCCAAGGAGGAGATCGGATGAGACCCAGGGTGTGCAGACAAACGACAGTAATGAAGGTCGGAACGCGATCCGTGAGGGAGAAACCCGAGAGCAATAGAATCGCTGAAAACAAAGATAGCTCTTCATGAAAAAGTAGTCTGTCTAGAAGAATCTCCAGCCAGAGTGATCGAGGAAAAAAACAGAGAAGACACAAGCTGTCAATGTCACTATGGAGGCCATAGACATCCACAGGCGAGTCAGAAAACATTGACGATGACACCAGGCAGGTCAAGTCAACCACCCGGACCTGAGGGGCGACTTCCTTCCAAGAACACCAACCGCTAGAGCTCGCTCAGGACACAGACCGCGTGGAGAGCCCCGCATCGCGGTGATGAACTTGACTGTGTGTTCAGTCTCTCCAACAAAGAAGACCCCCGGTCCCCACCGGTCTACCGGTGAATTCTAGAAAATCTTGAAGGAGGAAATGATAGCATTAGATACAAATATCTTTCAGAAAATAGAAGAGGGAAGTTTCCAATTCATTCTGTGAAGTCAGCCTGGCCTGAATACCAAACTCAGTCAAGGTCGTTACAACCAAAGAACACTTCGGAGCTGTGTTCCTCGGGTTGGGGCTGCGGCTCCGTGGTAGGGCACTTGCCCAGCACGTGAGAGGCACTGGGTTTGTGCTCAGTACCCGTAAAAATAAATGAATAAAATCGAGGTATAAAAAATACAATAACGTTATTAAAGAATATAGTCCTCATGTTGCTGGGTGCAGTGGCACACGTATGTAGTCCCAGCAGCTCTGGGAGGCTGAGGCAGGAGGATCAGGGGTTCAAAGCCAGCCTCAGCAACTTAGCGAGGCCCTAAGCAACTTAGCCAGACCCTGTGTCTGAACAAAATATTTTTTAAAAAGGGCTGGGGATGTGGGTCTGTGGCTAAGCACCCCTAGGTTCAATCTCAGTACAAAAAGCAATATATATATTATTATTATATGATATTATGATTATATATTATCATATAACATTATAATCATATTATATTATTATATAATAGATAATATAATTATGTTAAATTATAGATTATTATATAATATAATTACATTATATATATCACATATAATATATATACTATTTTTTGTACTGAGATTGATAAATATATACACACATATATTCCTCATCGACACAGATATTTTTAACAAAACATCAGCAAATCAAATCCAACAATATATTAAAAAGACTAAGTGGGGTGTATCCAGGGGAAGGCAAAATCCGTTTAAAATTTGAAAATGAATAAACGGAATTCGCCATATTCAGAGACTAAAACAGGAAGACCAGATGACTTCCACAGAGGCAGAAAAAGCATTTGACAAAATATGGCATCTTCTTCTGATTTAAAAAAAAAAATACCCTGATCGAACCAGGAACATAAAGAAACTTCCTCAACAAGGCGTCCATTAAAAAAAAAAAAGGAAAAAAACCTGTAGCTAAGCCAGTCTTTAATAGCAACAGACTGGGTGCTTTGCCGTGGAAGGAAAAGAAAGCAAGAAAATCTGCCTCATTCCATCCATTCAACATTATACAGGGCAATGAACCCAAAAAGGATGTATGAATCCATAGAGAGAAATAGATTAAAATAAAGAAAGTAAGACTAACTTTCTCTGCAGAAGGCATTACCATCCCTATAGAAACTCCCCAGGAATCTACAAAGAAAGCCGTCAGAGCAATAAATGGGTTTAGCAGTGTTAGTGCTCAAAAGAAAGGAACGAATTCTATTTCTATAAACGAGGAATGAACCTTGGAAACTGAACCAACTCTAGAAGCTATGAAATACTTCATGGCGAAGTTGACAGAGACAGTCAAGAGCCAAATTCTGCAGACTATAAGATACCGCTGGAGAGAAATTAAAGAAGGCATAAATAAATGAAGAAATCCACTGTGTTCACAGGTCAGAACGCTTAACATTGTTAAGTTACCGTCGATCCCAAGCATCGATCCACAGACTCAATGCAGTCTCAATCAAAAACTCAGCAGGTCTGTGTGTGTGTATGTAAATTTACAAGGATCTTATATAATGCATATGGAAAGACAAAGAATCTAGAAAAGCGGAATTAATTTTGAAAAAGAACAAAATTAAAAGGTTGACACAGTTTGATTTTAAGATATTGTTGTAAGGCTATAGTAATCAATATAGTAATCAATATAGTATAAAGATAGTAAAGATAGGCATCTAGATCCATAGAACAGAAGAGAGGCAAGAAGTAGACCCACAGGTCTGTGGCTAACTGATTTTCAACAAAGTTGCCAAGGAAATTTGATGAAGAAGGGACCATATTTTCATTAAATTGTCCTGAAACAATTGGAGAGCCATATGCAAAAGAAAGAGAAGGAGGAGGAGCAGCAGGAGGAGGAGAGAAACCAGACTCTTATTTAAACCAGATACAAAAATTACTCAAAACAAATCATAGACCTAAATTTAAGAGTTAGGATTATAAAACTTTCCAAAGAACACATTAAAGAAAATCGTTTGTGTTCTCAGATTTGGCTGAGGTTTTTAATAAAAGAAAACAGTTATTAGTTGGGCAAGAACAAAATTTAAATATTTCACTCTTTAAAATACACTTATGAAAATGGAAAGACAAACCACAAGCTGGGAGGAAATATTTGTAGGACACATATCCAGCAAAGCTTTTGGCGCTATAATATATAAAGAGTTCTTACAACTCAATAGTTTGAAACAATATGCACACACATATGAGCACATGCATAAACTTATACTACAGCAAAAAAAGATATGTGGATGGTAAATAACCATATGAAAAGATGCCCAGCATTATCATCCTTTAAGGAAAGGAAAACTGAACCCTCAATGAGATTCCACCATAGACTGGTACATCTCCTTTTACACACCATTCAGCAGCCCCCTAAAAGTTAAACACACACATACACTATTATATATGATCTAGCCATCCCACCCCTGGGTACTCACTTGAGAGAAATGAAAACATAGGCGCTTGCCAAGACTTGCAAAGGAATCTTGGTAGCCACTTTATGTGTGGTAGCCAAAAAGTAGAAACATCCCAAATACCCATCATGTTAGGTAGCTTTAAGGAACACGTTCTATAATAGAAGAAAGTGTGGGTGTGAGCATGTATTTGCATACATTTGCAAAGGTGGACAGGGTGACCTCTTTGTCTATCCACACACAAGAATTTTGGCTTCAGAAATATGGTCATTGGGCTTGGCTTGGTTTCCTACCCTAACATTTCTTGATGTGTTTTTCCCCCTCCTTTTAGATCTCTGAGTCGTGATGCTATCTTCTCCTTATGACCGTTCAGGGAACGGTAGTATGTATTTGTATGTTATAAGATAGTGTGGGTTCAAACTCTGACTCTATCACTTCCTAGCTGTGTGACCTCAGGAAGATTACCTAACCTCTCTGTACCTCAGGTTTCTCATTCAAAAAACAGGAATAACCAGAGTACTCCTCCTCAGAGCTATCAAGAGCCTCTGCCCCATGCTATGTGGCCAACAGACATTTGCTATTCTTGGTATATGATCCCAGTTTCAGGAAAGGGTCACGTGGTGTTATAATGATAGTTTCAGTGGGGACTGCATTTAACGTGGTCTTGTCAACAGAAATTGATTCTCACTGGCCTTTCAGGTGCGTGCCAAGCGGGGAACAGGAGCAGCTTTGTTGTCTACAAATTGTGTTCCCATCGCCTTGTGCATAGAGCTACCTGAGGAGCTCATTCCAATCAGCATCTTTGAGAACGGCCTGAGAATCTGCATTTTAACAAACTCACTGGACAATTCTAATTCCCAAGAAAGTTTCAGAATTTTGCTCAATGGTGTTCAGATCCAAACATAAATTCTCTTGCGATTCATTCTTAGGTCCCTTCTCAATTTCTTTTCAATACTTTTATATGTATGGGGGCGGGTAGTTGGCAAAAACTCCTAATTACCTGGAAATTCATTTTCCTTGCTATTATGTTCTTTTTAGGACGTGTAGAGCTGCTCTCTTAAGTTTTTAATGCCTCTGTGGTAACGTAAATGCAGAATCTCATATTCTGTATCTAATTAACATGTTGCAATGGATTACGATCTCATCCAGATACCATTTTTTCCCATGCCTTTTCTTGCTTTCCCATCCAGGTGACCATTGCATGGGGACAGGTGAGTCATTACTGTGTCCATGCTGAACACCATTCTGCACAAATATATTTATGTTATAGCAAATGTCTGTGCCTAGTATGCATATGCACATCGCGGTTGGGAGACTGGATACCTCTTTGGTTTATCTCACTGTGTATTTTGTCAGCACTCTGAAATATTTTTCTTCCTAAAAATTCATTTTCTTAAATGAGTAGGTGAAGCTGAACAGGAGGGGCCTGTGCTGGAGGCTCCGTGCCTTTTCCACATGGAGAAGACGCTTCTCAGTGCTGGCGCTCCCGTGTGCCCTTTGGCCTCTCCGACAGTTACCGGCGGAGCTCAGGCCTGCCTAGTTCACCAGCACCACCGTTAGCATCTGTCGGTGACGTCCTGGGTCTGTGGTGCCCGAGGCCCTGGGAGCTCTGACGCCCCATCTCTCCTAGGGGAGGGCAGCCCTGGCTGGTGACGGGGAGGGTCAGATCCTGGTCCTCTGCTGGCTGCAGCTTGGTCTCCCTTTCTCAGCTTCCCCTCCATGGAAGATGCTGCTGGGCTAAAGTGAGTTTCCACTCAATGTCCCCTGGGGACCATCTGCTTAGACCCCACCTGGGTACTCGTTAAAAGGCCAGGCCCAGGCCTTGCCCCAGACCCATCCGATCTCAGGTGCCTCCTTTCCATGGACCAGGAAAGGTCGAGAACGGCAGGTGTGCACTCAGACATCCTGTGAGGTGACTCCGCCAATCCCTGCTCGCTCCTCTCAGGCAGGAAGGCATTGGCGAGGGCTAGCCAGCCTTCTTCTGTGCCTCTGCAGCGGCTCTCCTGGGCCGCAGGGGAGACTCTGCTGATACCTGGCCCCCTGCCCAGCGGCTACATGCCTCCCACCAGGCAGGGACCGAAGCCAGAGCAGCCAGGGCGGGTGGACGTCAGGCAGCCCCTCCAGCCCCAGCTAGGCCTCCGGTCTGCAAAAGGTAGACGGCCAGCTCCTCTTGCAGGCCCTCTGGGGACCTGTCTTGGCTTCCTAGAGCCCGAGGTTAAGGCTGAAGTCCTCAGTGTGCCCTACACACCGGAAGCCCAGCACGCATGGGATGAGTGAGTAGAGAATGCTGAGTCAATGAAGCGCCCGGGGTGAATGGGAAGACGGGTCTGGGGAACCTAAGTGCTAGCTCAGCAGTGGTGGCCGATAGATGCTCGGGCAAATGCATGTCACTAAACAAAATCCAAATACCTGGTGCATAGTAGGTATTTTAAATGCTACTGTGTAGGTGCCTTGAGTGGCCACTTACTCCCTCCCGCCAAGTCCCAGGTCCCTTCAGTCCTTAACATTCCATTTTCCTGGACTCCAGTGGTGAGCATCTGCCTCTCTTTGCCTGCAAGTTTCCTCTGCCGCCTTCCAGCACAAACCGGAAGTCCTGGGAAATGAGTTCCTGACCTCTAGCCGTCCCAGAACCCAGGGTCGATGGAAGCCAGAGTATAAATACCCCAAATCCCTCAGCACTCCCGTGGAGAAGTCTGAGACCAGATCCTTCTGTCTATCTGGTTCTCCAGGGCGTGGAGCCCCAGAGGCCCACAGCAGGCTGGTGCTAGATAACCTGTCTTTTCTCTGGTCTCAGAGTGGAAGCCTGCAGTGGCCAGGCAGTAAGCACATATAAATGATCCCATGAGACCCACATGACCAGTTTGTTGCTCAGACCCCAGCTCCTTCTGCAACGCTGAATCCCTTTGAAATGACCCTCACTCCAGCCTCCCTTTGGCTTCAGGACCTAACAAATGCTGTTTCTGTGTCCGAAAATAGTCTCGTTACCCTGTGCAGCGCATCAATTGAGAATTTGCTCCCTCGGGAAGCTCCATCCGGCCAGATATATATATATATATACATATCTATGTAACTCCGAGGCTTCTAACACCCGGCAGCTCCCCCGTATGCAGTTAGCTGTTTAATGGCTGACTCCTCACACTGGAATGAAGACTCTCATTGACATTCCCAGGGCTCATCGCAGAACCTGGCACATAGTAAGTGCTCAATAAATATTTGATGGAACCTGGCACTCATGACACAGGCCTGGCTCCTGGTCTAGATTTAGCGTCAGATCCAAGGCTTTCTTGGGAAAAGCCAGAGTTCCAGGAACCTTCACCCACGCGCATGCTGTCCCCCGCCCCACGACACCCCGAACCAGCCAAATGGCAAATGCACCCAAAATCTGGGAAAAGCCTCTGACGAGTCATCTTAGAATAGTAACAGCTTCTGTCCCAGCCAGCGCTATCACAGGCAGCTTAATTATGGTAATTAGGACCCACATTAAAACATGATTATAACATAAAATTGGAATTAGCTGTATAACACATCCAAATTTTTCGGTATGCTTATTGATTTTCTTCCCTCGTTAATCAGAGGGACACGGTAAATTCAGATAGATCTGGTATAATTAAAACTGTGAGCCTGGAACGCTCTCGGGAACTCTCATTAGCATCTGTCTTTTGTTCAGGACAACGAGGTGGTGATGTGGATTCTTAGGGTAGCCTCATCAGGGCGCTCTGTTGCTCTTCTGGATCCTAGATGGGGTCGGCCACCCTGTTGTCAGTCCTTTCCAGGAATTGTTTTGAAAGAAGATCAAATCATGAAGACATCTGAGAAACACCTAAGCAAGTGGTTGGTTTAAAGAGAAATATCTCGCCAAACCGGGTGCCTCAGAGGCGAAGAGACCAAATAACCCACGGAGTCGTTCTCTCTGCTGCATGGTGGGATGGCCGGAAATCAAGCCACCTCCAGGTCCTGTCTTGACTGCTATTTACTAGCTGTGCCATCTTAAAAGAGTTTAATTGTTCCTCTCTGAGCCTCAGTTTCCCCATCTGTGAAATAGGGGTGTAGTAGCATCCATCTCATTGGGCAACCAAAAGGATGAGCGAGGTTTCTGATTAGCAGCATGTAGTGTGGGTTGAGATCCCTTATCCAAAATGCTGGAGACCAGATATAGTCTAGGTGTCAGGTTTTTGAGTTTTTTTGGTTTTTTTTTTTTTTGTACTTGGATTGAACCCAGGGGTGCTTAACCACTGAGTCACATCCCCGGCCCTTTTTATGTGTAATTTAGAGACAGAACCTCACTAAGTTGCTCAGGGCCTCACTAAGTTACTGAGGCTGGCTTTGAACTTGTGATCCTCCTGCCTCAGACTCCCGAGCTGCTGGGATTGCAGGTGTGTGCCACCACGCCCTACTTGGATTTTTGTCCATAGTCTGGAACATTTGCGTATGCGTAATACAATACCCTGGGGATGGGAACCAACTGCAAACATGAAATTCAACTTTGTTTCAGGATCACCTTATCCACATACCCTGAAGGTAACTTTATAGGATATAATTATGACTGACCTGTTGCATGAGGTCAAGTGTAGAATTTCCACGTGTGCACTCATGTCAGTGTTAAAAAGGCTTTCAAGGGGTGGGGAGATAGCTCAGTCAGTAGAGTGCTTGCCTTGCATGCACAGGGCCCTGGGTTCGATCCCCAGCACTGCAAAAAAAAAAAAAAAAAGTTTTTGATGTTGGAGCATTTTGGATTTTGGATTTTGGACTTAGGGATGCCTGACCTGTAATATGTGCCCCCAATTACCTTCCTTTTTGTTGGGGGGGTTACCGGGGATTGAACTCAGGGACACTTGACCACTGAGCCACCTCCCCAGCCCTATTTTGTATTTTATTTAGAGACAGGGGCTCACTGAGCTGCTTAGTGCCTCGCTTTTGCTGAGGCTGGCTTGAATTCACAATCCTCCTGCCTCAGCCTCCTGAGCCACTGGGATGACAGGCATGCACCCAATTACTTTCTAATTGGTCATTAGGAGTCACTGTCACCTTCATCACCATCACCATGATCATTAGCATCATCCTTATTATTTTCCCCAGTGAAAGAGACTCTCGCGATCGCTGCCTGCCACGGTTCCGTGAGCTCCGCGGTGTAGCAGAGATGCAGGCCTGTGCCTCTCGTAACCTGTGCATCCTCAGATAAATCATTGTATGCCTCCGAGTCTGTTTCCTCATTTGTAAAATGAACACAGCTTTCAACAGAGTGCCAGGGATGTAGCAGGGTGCGGATTGTGCCTGGCATGGAACTTGTCATTTAGCCAATGCCAACTCCCTTTCTTCAACGCCTGGTCCCCTTGACAGATGGTTTTGGTGCTGGTAGAGCTCAGGCCGGTGTGGAATACAAAATAAAGAGTCTCCGGTTTCCAGTCAACAGCCGCTGGCTCGTCAGCACTGCCTCCTTCAAGGCCCATGTACCACGGCTGGCAAGGCCTTAATGGCGGGGAGCGTATCTGCCACCAAGGAGAAACAGCACAGCTTCTCCAATATCCCACCTCTTCTCGTGCACTTCCCAACCTCCCTTCTGCTCGGAGTGAGGCCATGTGATGATTGCTGGCCAATCGATTGAGCGGAAATGTGGCACTTCCACTTGGAAGGAAAAGAACAGTGGCCAAGAAGCCACACCGAGAAATAACAAACCTACAGACCTTGATCATCAAGTCCCTGCAGGAAGACAGCTATCCCGGAGATAGCTGTCCTTAAAGGAATTTTGTGAGTGGAAAGTCAACCCCTGTTACACTAAGACACTGAAGGTTCGGGTTTCTTTGTTACAGCAGCATAACCTAACCTATACTGAGTGCGGCAGTTGGTTTTCATTACAATCGAGTGTACTGTTTTGCTTGGGTCTCTTGCTCGGAAAGCTCTAATGACCTAGTAGCTATTGTCTACTCCCAGACTGATGGTCCTGCTTCCGGAACAGATTGACCTGGAATCTGAGTCCACAGATTTTCCACAAGGCTCATGCTTTCTTATCCAGTCTGCAGCGGGTCCTGCAGCCCTCAATGCCCGGGAGAGCTCAAAGCAAGGAACAAGGAAAGCCCAAAACATTCAGGCTCTTGATTGGTTCACTCACAGCGACGTGGCCCCCTGCACACGATGCCCAGTGAAACGGACGTGCCTGGTGCAGTGGGCATCTCCCGAGTTCCCCTGACCACTAACCACATCTTTGTTCGCCATCAGCTCCTTCGTCTGGCTTGGGGAACCATTCATTGGGTGAGAGTCCGGCGGGCTTGTCCATCAATAGGCCCGCCCTCCTCCGCCCAGGAATTAGGTTCAGTGCCCAACCTGCACCTGGGTTCATACGGAACTCAGCCCCCTCAAAGGAGGAGGCTTCCTGCTTCCCAGAGCCCAAGACCCTCCTTGGTGCCACCTCTGTTCTGCTTCTTCAACTCTTCTCCGGCCTCTGAGATGCTCCTATCCTGCTCACAAAGCCCTCCCACCTTTTCCTGGACTCATTGATCAGCGTCGCTTCCACTAAAGAGCCCCGAGGAACACGTGGTAATGAATCGCATCTCATAGCAACGAAGCACCCATCATGGGCTGGATTCCTGATAGGACTTCGTTATTTCAAGTCTGGGATGAGTTTTCTGTTTGATAGAAACAAAATTGCTGCCAAAAGCTTAGCCTTTGTCCACAATGCCAATCCAATGACATGGACATGGTTTTGAGAAAAAGGGAAAAGAAGGCTTCTTGCTTTGCTAGCAAAGGAGAAACACAGGGGACTCCTGTCCCCAAGGCTGAGAATCTGCCCATCATGGGGAGCAGGTGGCTTTTAAATGGTGATCCAAAGGCTGCATTCCAGGCGTCCTGTGTTGGAGTTGGAATTCACTGGCTACTTTGGGAGTCTTTTCTGAGATCTTCTGGTACCATTCCCAAAGTCTGGATCTCTTCGTTGCTATGGTGGGTGTGTGCTCAGGGACGGATCGATCTACCTAAAATGGGGGAAAAAGGTAATCCTGGGTTTCCCCTGAGATTAGGGAGGGAGAGAGATTAGGGAGGAGCAGGGAAGAGGAAGAGAATCTAGAAACCTGTCCATTGTACCAATCCGCCACAGAGGCAGAGCAGCAAGGGCTACATTCAAGCACCAAGTGGACACTGTTACATAATCGCAACCAAGTAACTGTAACTAAGTAAACCGAGTCAGCATACCTCAGAGAGAATGAGATCGTTTTCATTTATTCATTCAACAAACATGGCGAGCGGGCAAACGGGTTTCTAGGTGCTGAGATACTGAAGTAGGTAACTACAGAGAGCAACATCCCTGCCTCGGGCCACCTCGTCCTCCTTGGAGGAGGCAGAGAGGACCACGAACCTGAGGGGTAGGAGCCAAGTCCCAGGGGTTGCAAGTTGAAATCCATCGTTAGGAAAGCTTTGCTGTGACCTGAGCAAACACCCAGAGAAGAGTCTTGGGTTCTCTTGTTCTTATTGCCAAACTCCATTTTGCAGGTGACTTGGTGTGTAGGGCTGTTGTGGGGACAGGACCTGACACTTAATAAGGTGACCGCAAACATCAGCTGGAGAACAGGAGGGGAGGTCAGCCCTGCAGCAGGCGGGGGGCCCCAGCTCGCCTCCAGTCCTGAGCCAGCGCAGGGACCACGCCAGCCCCGGGGCTCCGGCAAAGCCAGGGCAACTGCAGAGGCTGCAGTATCAGAGGGCCAGCTGGGGACGTCAGCAGACCCTCAGTCCAGGATGTTCCAGTAGGGGCCCGGGCGGCTTAGAGGCTGCCTGCTCCCGCCATCCCCCCTGGCTCAGGAGGAACTGTGAAGAAGAGAGGCAAAGGAGGAGGGGGAGGGGGAGGGGATAAATCCAGGGTGTCCAGGCTGGGCTGGAGAGGGCCAGGGGTGCCCCAGCCCTCTGCAGGGGACTGATGGGCAGCCTTCCCAGGAACAGGGACTTCCAACATCTGAGGAGACCCTCAGGCCCTGATGGATCCCACTACCGTCTCCCTAAGTAGGCGGAGGATGTTGGCTCAGTCTCAGGTCTGGGTCCTTAGAGACCCGGTCCCTTCCCCTTTGCCCAGCGCCGTGGTGAGCGCTCTGAACGGGACCCCTGGAGCCCAGTGGCTGTGAGCCTTTGCTGCTCCTCAGGATCACCTTGAAAACTGGAAAACATGCCGAGGTCTGGCCCACTCCCAGAGAGTCAGACTTAATGAACTTGGGCATCCTGTGGGTATCAGGATTTCTAAAAGCGAGCTTGAGAGGCCCTGCTCAGGGTGGTCATTGAAATCCCCTACATCTATCCCCAGAGAATGAGAGGCACCCGGATGCCTCTCAGAGCGTCTGATCGTTTTCTAATTTGATTGACAAGTGTTTGCTCAGTACCTACAGCTGGCCTTCATACCCGGCGAGTTCCACATCCCTGGATTCCACCAACTGTAGATTGTAAATATTTGGGGGAAAAAAATGCATGTGTAATGAACACGCACAGACTTTTTTCTTGTCCTTATTCCCTGAATAATGCAGTATTAACCTTTACATTGTATCAGGTGTTATAAGTCATCTGGAGAGGATATAAAGTAGAAGACAGGAGGGGCGGAGGTTCTATGCAAATACTAAAGTATGCAAATTCTATGCAAACACTATGCAAATGAAAGGGACTTGAGCATCAAGGATTTGGGTATAGAAGGGGATTCCTAGAACCGATCCCCTGGGGATGCCAAGAGAGGATGGTACCGTGTTCCGGGCACCTTGTCGGACACTACACTGGACCGTACCACCCCTGCCCTCGAGTGGTTTGGAGTCGGGCTTGCCGTGAGATGGATAAACTACATTTGAGGGGCTACTCATGGGAGTGGGGAGAAAATGCAGCTCACCCCAATAAAGCATGGATGTTATGGTTTAGGTACGAGTGTCACCAAAAGCTCCTGAGTGAGACAACGCAACAATGTCGAGAGACCGGGTGATTAGATTAAAAGAGTTGTGGCCTAATCAGTGGATCAATCCATGAATGTGGATTAATCCATGAATGTGGATTAAGTGGGTGGCAACTCTTGGCAGGTGGGATGTGACTGGAGGAAGTGGGTCCCTGGAGACCTGCCTTTGGGGTTCATATTTTGTCCCTGGTGAGCAGAGCCCTCTCCGCTTCCTGTCCGCCGTGTCCTGAGCTGCCTTCCTCCGCCCTGCCCTTCCGCCATGATGTTCTGCCTCACCTGAGGCCTGGGGCTGTGGGGTGGGCCCACCACAGACTGAGGCCTCTGACACTGTGAGCCAAACAGGATTTCCCTCCCCGGCGTGCCTCTGGTCACGGCCATGCCGACTGAAACAACGGGCGAGGGAGCAGAGGGTGCCAGGTCGCACCGAAGCCAGCACTTATCGAAAGCAAGTAGCAGCTTTGCTGGCAGAGGAGCGGGAGGAACAGGGTAGCCCTGGTACCCCACCAGCATGAGCATCCGCTGGCCCGAGAGATCAGGGCGAAGGGCAGCAGCAGGGCAGGTCCCTGTAGCCGGAGAGGAAGCCAAAGGGTGTTTACAGCCATGGTAAGACCTTCCGCCTTCACCGGCTGGGTACTGGGGAGCCACGGGAGACTGTGGGTTGAGGGGCAGTCATGACGCCATGCTTGAGCCTTCAGGGTGTGGGGTGGAAAAACCTTTGTCTGCCGAGCACCCCCAGCGATTTTGTTCCATTCCCTTCCAGGAGGAGCCCGAGGTGCTCAGAGTGAGGCCATGTGATGATTGCTGGCCAAATCGATTGAGCGGAAATGTGGCACTTCCACTTGGAAGGAAAAGAACAGTGGCCAAGAAGCCACACTGAGAAATAGCAAAACTACAGACCTTGATCATCAAGTCCCTGCAGGAAGACAGCTATCCCGGAGATAGCTGTCCTTAAAGGAATTTTGTGAGTGGAAAGTCAACCCCTGTTACACTAAGACACTGAAGGTTCGGGTTTCTTTGTTACAGCAGCATAACCTAACCTATACTGAGTGCGGCAGTTGGTTTTCATTACAGTCGAGTGTACTGTTGTGCCTGGGTCTCTTGCTCTGAAAGCTCTTGCTCAGGAGGCTGAGGCAGGAGGATTGTGAATTCAAGCCAGCCTCAGCAAAAGCGAGGCACTAAGCAGCTCAGTGAGCCCCTGTCTCTAAATAAAATACAACGTAGGGCTGGGGAGGTGGCTCAGTGGTCAAGTGTCCCTGAGTTCAATCCCCGGTAACCCCCCCCAACAAAAAGGAAGGTAATTGGGGGCACATATTACAGGTCAGGCATCCCTAAGTCCAAAATCCAAAATCCAAAATGCTCCAACATCAAAAACTTTTTTTTTTTTTTTTTTTTTTTTGCAGTGCTGGGGATCGAACCCAGGGCCCTGTGCATGCAAGGCAAGCACTCTACTGACTGAGCTATCTCCCCAGCCCTTGAAAACCTTTTTAACACTGACAGTGAGTGCACACGTGGAAATTCTACACTTGACTTCATGCAACAGGTCAGTCATAATAATATCCTATAAAGTTACCTTCAGGGTATGTGGATAAGGTGATCCTGAAACAAAATTGAATTTCATGTTTGCAGTTGGTTCCCATCCTCAGGGTATTGTATTACGCATACGCAAATGTTCCAGAGTATGGACAAAAATCCACGGGCTGCTGACCTCTGCCTTCTCTTAAGGCGACTTGAAAGGCTCACAGGCCTTCAGGCGTTGGCACTTAGATCGTGTCCCCGGCCCTGCTGCCACCATCACCTGTTCCCAGGTCTGCGAGGTCATCTTGCCCAGTGGTTAGAGCCCCCCGCCCACCGGAGGCCAGGCAGCCCTGAGTCTGGGTTCCCGCATCGCCACCCTCTGCGACTGGCAACGGGCGGTGAATCCCATCCCCCTCCTGAGCCTCTACTTACGCACCTGCAAAGCAAGGATTCGTTCACCGATTCATTCAAACTCTAACAAGACTTGGTTGAACACCTCCTATGCGCTGCCTATGGGCTCCTATCCTGGCTGCCAAAGGTCCCAGGATTCACACTGGTTGGAATTTAGTGGGAAGACACAGGTACTTCGCCTGCCAGCATGCAAATAAATAAGAACGACAATTTTAGATCGTTTTCTATGCTGAGAAAGATTGAAACCCAAGGCAGTGCACCGGAGGACTAGGAAGGGGCTGGCTGTGCACATATGGGTGGGTGGGGGGCTTTCCAGGCAGGAAGAGGCCCCCGGGGAGAGGGGGCGGTCTGAGGCTGGGAATTTGCTGCTGGAGCTTCCTAAAGGGAGCTGCAAGGAAAGTTCCAATCAGAAAGAGGGGCCAGAACCAGAGGGATCACAGGCTAAGCCAGGAGTTTGGTTATGATAGTATTAATCTCTTGGGTGTCTGTGAGGACTCAGGTAATCAGCAAATGGTAAACTCGAAGCAGCTGCATTAAAATGTTAGCTTTTACCATGGTGGTATGGCTCTAAAAGAACCCATCTCTTGGGGATAAAGCTGACACTATCAAATCACTGAATTTCAGAACTAAGGATATTTTTTCTAGTTATTCTACTTCTTTAAGTGGGTGATTTAAGGAACAGAGAGGGCAAGGGGCTTACAGAAGTCACACAGGAGTTAGCAGGGGAAGCTCTGGACTTTTCAACTCCCCCCTCCCCCACCACCGCACAAGGGGGAATTTGGGGGATAACGGAGGGCATCTCCCTCTGAGCCTCAGAGGGTCTGTAGACCTTTGTCCTCTTTAGCCCTCCCTCTTCTGTCCTCCTGGACACAGAGTCTGGGCTTTGGCTGGGGAGCTGGGAGGAAGGACAGGATATTGATTAGCAGGGACCAGACCCAGCCTGGCCTTCTCCCTCTTCCACACAGAAGAGAGTGGCGAGGTTTGACAGAAAGGCGAAGGGCTGAAGAACGTTTCCAGAATTGAACAGAACAGCACTGCCTTGTTTAATTCCACGCGAAGCAAGCCACGTGAAAAATGGGTTAGACTGACAGAACCCCTAACGGACTTGGGGGTGTTACTTATTTTGTACCCTTAGCCCTAGCTGCACTTTCTTCTCATTCTAGATATACAAAAAGACACTTAATAAACCTTACAAGAGAACAGATTTCGTAGCATGTGTGCAGGTTTTTAACTTGCAATTATCTAATACGTTGGAATTGCTCCCGTTAATTGAGCACCTAGCTACTACCCACTGGACATTCAGGTCAGCACTGAACACATGCCCCCATTTTTCCCCCTGAAATTACCAATGTTCTCCACATTGTACAAGCCAGGAGATGGAGGGTTAAATATCACTTACCCAGAAAGGAGCTAAGTCAAATTCAGGCATGTCTGGCTCCAGATGAACCTGCTGGATTCCAAGGACACAGATCCACATGGGGACCCCAAACCTGCGTGGAGATGGGCATGGATCTGCAGATGCACAGATCGGGGCTGATGTGGGCTGCTGTTTATGATCTGAAAAAGGTACCTGCCCTGGCTCATCATGTCAACAGAGCACATAAACATACATGGAATCTAACTGATTTTTTTTCTCACCTCTGAAACCCAAGCACAGAACCCTTAGTCAGGAACATTTCCCTGCTGGGTTGCGGGAACTCGGCTGTGGGGCCCAGCCGTATGTTTGTCCCCGCCTTTGAGCCTTCAAAGTGGGTCTCCCTTCCTTCCCTCTCTGGAGAATGCAAATCCATCCTGCAGGCTCACTTTGTATTCTGCAAACTTTCGGTTTGAGAATAAAGGCCTTGTCTCTCGGTGGAGTCTCTGCCCTGCATGGGGGCCCTTCTCCAGGGCCAGGACGGGTGGTATGGAGAACTCAGGCATTTCCAAGGAAACCAGAGGGATGCGGTTGCTCCCTTCCAGGTAGCCCGATGAAGCTGAACGTGCCTTTGCTAGCGTCTGACCAGAGCCAGGTCAAGACGGGATGAGACCAAGGAGAGGCTAATGTGGACCTGGGACGCTCTCCACCCTTGAGACCCTGGGTGGTTGGTCTCCTGCTTCAGGATTGCCAGAACTTGTTTTGATTCTCCTTTTCACTGGGCAGCTGTCTTTTAAGATGTCTTCTTTTGTATTTCATTTCTTTTTCTCCAAGACAAAGGACATTTCCTCTCCCACCCCCCCCCCCGCCGGCCCCAGCAAGTCACAGCTGCTCGGTGGCCAGATGTTCCCGGGGAGCGGTCCTGCTGGGTTTGGGTGGGGCAGGGGTGTGAGTAAGCACTGAGCTGGATGGAAAGGGAAGTCACCCAGGAACTGGAAATCAGGTCCCTGAATAATCCTGACCTGTGCTGACAAAGAAATGGCATGACAGAGCCACCAGGGCGGCGCCTAGCCAAACTGCAGCCTCCCCGGACCGGTCCTCCCGCCTGCACTTGGCTCTGTCTCCACCGTTCACTTCTCTAGGGTCGCCCCACCATTCAAATAGCACTTGCCTCCTGTCCCGTCAAGGAAGTCACCCTGTCCTTACCTTCCTACAGAACAGACACTTTACTGTAAGCTCGTGACTCACAAAGGACAGAGGCAGGAGACAGGAAGCCAACCTGGGACCAGCGAGCTTTCCCTTCTTCTGCAGTAAAGTCCACCCATCAGGCACGGAGGGCCCATTTTCTGGGCATGGAGCTGGCCCCCCGGGTTACAGAAGAGTCTGGGTTTTATAGTCTCAGTGGAGACCGTAGACGTGCAGTTGACGGTCAGGGGCAGATTATGCAGGTTAGAACTTTAACTTAGGGAAGGTCGTTGTAAAAGGTTGACACTCACTATTATCTAGGGAGATAAAAATCCTGCCCATTGCTTTTCTCTCTCTGGGGTCAATTGTTTCCCAGAGTCCCGATGTTGCTGTGCCTCCATTTAGGGCTGATTTGCAACAGGGGGAAGGTCAAGTTTCAGGGTCCTGCATTCAGTCACTGCCCCTTTCCTTCAGGACCCATTGTTATTAGGAAAGGATTTACCGGGGCCGG
Source organism: Sciurus vulgaris (assembly GCF_902686455.1). Taxonomy (NCBI): domain Eukaryota; kingdom Metazoa; phylum Chordata; class Mammalia; order Rodentia; family Sciuridae; genus Sciurus; species Sciurus vulgaris. The sequence continues at coordinate 131,774,126 of NC_136468.1, forward strand.
CTTTAGTGTTTGGCTAGTCTCCCTCCCTCCTCCCGGTCACACTGTCCCTCCGTGTTTCCCGGGGAGTGGCCTTGTAGGAATATTACCTTCCATTACCCTCCATTCCTAGCCTGTACAAGCTAAGTTCCAGAGAGTAGGACTTTTGTCTGTCTTGCTCACTGCTCTGTCCCTGGTGCCTGGGACATGGTAGGTGCTCAAAAAATATCTGTTGAAAAGATGGATGGAGAGACAGATAGGTGGATGGAGAGTGTATTCTCTATACGTAGTGTCCAAAGTGTTTACACTAATTACCTCATTTAACTTTAAAAGACAATTCATCGAAATCGGTTCAGAGAGGTTAAGTCAGTCACTCAAGGTCACACAGCTGTAAATAGGAGAGAAAGCATACGAGTTAAAGCCCGTCGGGTTTCAAAGGCCAGACTTGGAACCACGGTGCTGCGCTGCCATTGATGGTTAGAAGTGGAAGGAATCTGGGCCCTTGTGGTCTCAGATTTCATTAAAGGTCAGCCCCGGAGAACAGGAGGAGGAATCTGCAGCACCTCACCCAGATGGATGGGCGGACGGATAGGCGGATAAGTGGGTGGTGGGTGGATGAGTGCGTGGGTGGATAAAGGGGTCGTTGGGTAGCAGGGAGAACAGAGGGATGGGTGGGTGGGCAGGTGGGTGGATAGATGGGTATGTGCATGGAAGGGAGGCGGAGAGGGACTGACGGATGATAGGTGAGCGGATGGGTCGTGTATGGGTGAGCGGATAAGTGGATAGACAGACTGGAAAATGGAGTCCCAGAGAGACCGGTGATTCACCTAAGGTCACACAGCAAGTCCACGAGGAGGAATCGGCCCCAGACTCCCAACTTGGCTCAGTGTCTCCGAACAGGGAGTGTCTCAGAATGAGCCTGGTGTTTTCCCTGGAGTCTCTGAACTGAGCACGGTGACCATGAGGGTCGTTCCAGCTGTGCGCCCAGTGCTGGGTCAAAGGCTTGGGCACCTCCGTGCAAGGGGTCCTCTCCATAACCCGACGCAAAATGTGCCGGGGCACCCTCTCATCCGAGGCCGGCGTGACCCACTTCCGTCAGTCCCTCTGTGCGGGAGGGTTATTTATATCCCTACTTCTCAGAGGAGGAAAATAAGGCGCAGAGAGGCCAACTCACTTACCCTGTTCCTCCCGCAGGGAAGAGGCAGGCCGGGCTCTAACCCTGGGTCTCCACGGGGCTAATTTTAACCACAGGCGAGCCAGTCGGTCACCCGGCAGCGGTGGGTGGCCGTGGGTAGCGGGAGGTCCTCTCTAACTCTACAACCTCTGCCACAAGGGCCTGGTGGTGGTCAGGACAGCTCAAGTCAAGATCAAAGGGGACATCACTATGTGTGGTTGAGGGAGGCAGTTTGTCTCCCTAATCCACAGTTTCCTCATCTGGTAAATGGGCATGAAAGTTGCCTTGGAGAAGATTTTTCTGGCTCTGCAGAATTCTAGTCTAATTATGCTACTTCTTCTTGCAAAAGGAAAAAATTATATATATATATATTTCTAAGAAGTGTCCTTACGAGACAGCAGTGTTTTCTAAATGCTCTTGAGAAAATACCACAACCCAAATGTCCTTGGAGGAGGCTGTCTCGTGGATGTTTGGTCAGTTGACAACCCACTCAACTGTGTGTCAGCCACCTAGGGCAGGCCTGGGTGGGCTCGCTGGACAGGTCCCTGGAGAAGGCCACCAGGTGTGAGGAAGGTGGACATCCTGGCCTGACTTAAATCCTAGTTCCACTCAGGCTCCTACTGCCGCTGAGCCTCAGTTTACCCACCTGTAAAATGGGAAGTGGAGCGTGAGGGTGGCTGTTAGGATCTGAAAGGGGAAGGTGGGTCAAGGGCTTAGTCTGCTGCTGGCGGGTAGCCGGTGTCCACAAACCTCCTCCTCCTTCCGTATTCATTTATGTGTTTGCCAAACACCTGCCCCAGGCCCAGCCATGGGGCTGGGTTCTGAGGATATAGAAGAAAAACAAATTAGCCGGGCCTGTGGTGCATGCCTGTCATCCCAGCAGCTCTGGAGGCTGAGATAGGAGGATCGGGAGTTCAAAGTCAGCGGTGAGGCCCTGAGCAACTCAGTGAGACCCTGTCTCTAAATAAAATGCAAAACAGGGTTGGGGATGTGGCTCAGCAGGTGAGCACCCTTGAGTTCAATGCCTGGTACCAAAAAAAAAAAAAAAAAAATCCTGATGTTCCTCCTGGGTGATCTGCTGACCTTCTCAACTTCCCACTTCAGGCCACCAGGTCTGCGTCTCCTTCTCTTAGGACTTTCTTTTGTGCCATTTTCAGCAGACAAAGGGCGTGAGTAGGTCCTAGCCATGTGGTCAGTGGGTTCATAGTTTACTGCATCACTTTGTCCCTATAAGACTCCGGCTAAAGGCCCAGTGTCCTGAACGATGAGTGAGTGTGACAGTGGACTTTCAGTCACCGTGGTCACAAGGAAGTGTCCAAGAGCCAGCAAGAGCCACCACATTAGAGTGAAGAGGCAGCCGCCCAGTTCCTGGGAAGTAGCATGTTAGGGGAAAGGGATCCCCCAGCTCTGGACCCAGACCTGGCCTTAACCCTGCCACATGCGTCACTTCTTGGCTGAGTTGAGTGACCTCGGCTGGGCTGGTCCTCTTCCTCAGGGTCCCACGTTTACCTGTCGAATGGAGATGACCACAGCTCGCCGTGAAATTAAAAGGAGATGCCATGCCCTGCCCCGCCCAGCACCCAGTCAGTGAGCATTACCTAGGTGTCCGCGCCTCCCTGGCTTATTTTCTCTTTCCCGCCATCTTCCTTGCGTCCTGATGTCCCTGCTCAACAAGTATCCGTGTGCCCACTGCCTGCTGGCGCTCTGCCTGCTGGGCCACAGGACAGGCGAGGCCGCTGGCTCCTTCCAGGGTTGCCAACCTGGCACAGCAGAGCCCTGGAGAGTGCCACCATCTTGGACCAGAGGAGAAACCCACCCTCTGCGCTCCTGCCTCGACCTCCCTCTTGATAAACCCCCGACTGGCTTCGCTGCTGGGAACGAGAACTCCCTGCAGCCCGGGGGGCTGGATTTGATGGGGAGGGGGTTCTCTGTCCCCAGGGGCCGATGCAGGTCTGGGCCTATCCTGCGTGGCGTGGAGGAGAGTCCTGTGAATGAGTAGGTGGGAAGGCGCAGGGCGTGGAGGGTCCTCGGGAACCCTGCAGGATGCTCCCTCCCTCCTCCCTCCTGTCCTCCCCCACCCAAGGCTCACCACCCCCACCCCTTCTTTCCAGGGACTCCAGGCTCCACCCTCCTCCCCTGGCTGCCTGCAACCTTCCCTCCATCTGCTCCCTCTGCTGCTCAGGCTGCCACGTGTCCATGGCGTGGCAAGGTGGGGTAGGGGGAGCAGGGCCGTCTAAATGGGGTGGGAGGCCTGGCAGCCCGCAGGGGATTGTCAAGACTGCAATACAAGACATTCCCTTCCCTGGGGCTTGTGTCCCCAACCTGGCCCTTGGCCAATACTTGTCCCCAAGTGGGTGCTGGTCTCCTCCATCTATTGTTCCTCTATTTGTGGAGAAAAGACAAGTGGCTTGAGGATCAGAACTGGGCAAGGGGCCCCTAGAGGGGGAGCCTGGGACCTCAGTTGAGACAGGGAAAGGAAGTCTCAGGGGAAGCCCTGGGGGCCCCAGGGCCCTACTAAAGGAGCACGTGGGAGAAGGAGCTGGATCAGAGCAGGGGCGACTCTTGATTAAGAGACCCGTTGGGCTGCAGAGGGGTGGAGAATGGCCTGGTACCAGATGCACAGTTCTGTGGCACTGGCGTTGCCCCTGGAGAGCCAGAGTCAGACTTCCTAGCTGATGGGGCCTCGCTTAGACACCAGGACCCTGGCAGGGACGAGGGCGGCCGGGGGCGCAGAGGGGCCTGCCGAGAAGTGGAGCTGGGGTCCCTCCGGAAGGCTGCGCCTTGGAGCGCTCTGGCCCGGGCTCAGGTTCCAGGCCTCCATGTCACCGTCTGCAGAATGGTCAGGGCGCTCCCCGGGCTCGCCTGGCCACCAGGGCTGCCGTGAGCATCGGCAGAGAGGCAACGCTCGCCCGCGCAGGACGCCGGGGAATTGGCGTTAAACTTTGCAGGGCCGGCGGGCGGGCGGCCAGAGGCCGAGGCTGGCACGCCACCCCGGACGCCGGCGGCCCCTGTCGCTCGCCGCCCGCCCGCCCCCTCCCTGCACTCGCTCGCTCGCACAGCCGCGGCCCCAGCCCCCTCCTCCCCGCGCCGCTCGGCGCTCGCTCGCTCGCCGGCTCCTCCTCACTCGCCCGCCGCCCGCGCCCGGCGCAGCTCGGCCAGAGCCATCGCGGGGCTGCGCGTCCGCCCGGGGGCTCCGGCGGCTGCCCCGGCCCGCGGCCCCTCCCCGGCGCCCGCCTGCCGCTCCCCGCTCGCCGTCGGCCCCCTTCCCGGCGCCCCGCAGCCCCGGCTCCGCGCCCCCGGCAGCACGATGCCCGCGGCCCGGCCGCCCGCCGCGGGACTCGGCGCGATCTCGCTGCTCGTCGCTCTGCTCCTCCGGGGGAGCCCCGCGGCCGCCCTGGCGGGAGGTAAGCGCCCCGAGGGGCGGGCCGGGGAGGGGGCAAAGTTGTCGCGAGCGCGGGGCGGCGGGGGGTCGCGGCGGATCCGGGGACTCGTGCATCCCTCGCCGCGCTCGGCTGGGGAGCGGAGGCGGCTGCCCGAATCGGGGCGAGGAGCCGCGTCCCCTTGGCCCGGGCTGGTGAGCGTGGAGGCGGGGAGGTGTCTGAAGGACTCCGGCGGCTCTGGCTGCGGGTTCCCTCTTCCGCCTCGCCTGGCGACGGGGCTGACTCCTCATGACAGCCCTGGAGGAGGCCCTCGGAGTGGGGTCGCCTCCAAGCCCCAGACGCCCGAGGCTCTGCACCGCACCCGGGGCTGGGTGCCAGATAATCCTCTCCCTCAGGAGAGAGGACAGGAGGGGGCAGCTGACCCGCCCTGCAACTGAGGTCTAGACCTGAACAGCCGGCACGTCTGGGGCACCGTCGCCTCCTGAGGCTCGGGCGTCCCGGAGGGGCTGCTCACTGGGCAGATCCCAACCTGGGCGTCAGGAAACTGGACTTGGGTGTGGTTTTTGCCGGAGGTCGGTGCAAGGGGCTCAGGGGTCCCAGAACTTGTCAGAGGAGTGAGAAGGGACATGAGGGGGCTGTGGGGGACCTGAGTGGACTCCCCCTTCCTCCCTCCCCTGAAAGCCTCACCTGCCTCTCGGATCACCGTTAGGAAGGGGAGGGGGTGCTAGTTTCACCTGCCACGTGCTTGCTGGGTGGGAGGAGGGGTCCAAGTTTGGCAGCCCGGCAGCTCCTCCTGCCCAGAACTGGAGCCAGCACCCTGTCTCCACTCTGCCAAGGTCCCCCAGGAAAAGTTGTGGTCTGGGGGTTGGGATAGAGAGAGGAATGAGACACCCAACTCACCCCAAAGTTAACCCCAAGGGCTGCAGGGATTTGCCCAGGACACCAAGACATGAGTGTGTGTGGGGGGGTGGGGGTGTGTGTGCTCTTGGGCCATTTGACCTGCCAGCTGTCAAGGTCCCACTCTGGTTCCCAGAAACTCACTCCTCACGTGGGGGCGGGAGGAGGAGAAGCAGGCAGCTGCAGTGTTGACCAGGCTGAGACAGCAGGAGGGCACGCGCCCTGCCTAGCTGGAGTCCAATCTCGTCTGGATCATCTTGAGCTGAAGTTAAGGGGACAGGCAGTGCCTGATCGCCATGGGGAGCTCTGCCCCCCCTCCCCTCCACCCCCTACGCACACCTGATTTCAGCACCGAAGGCCTCGGACAGCTCCCAGCTCCCTGGGCCCCAACTCTGGGTCCCTCTCCCTTAAAAACTCTTCCTCCTCTGGCCTGGAGTGCCCTCCTCAGCATCAGTCAGGCATTTTATCTCCCAACGCCTTCTCTGTACATGGGGAGTCTCCAGTGCAGGGCGGAGGAAATAATTCATTACCTTTTGTTTAACAAAGCATATCATTAAGAAGCCCCTTTATGAGGCAGTGAGATGCAAAATGTGCACAGATCTGGGCAGTTTCCCTGGGAAAGATGGGGAAAGAGATTCGGTTGAAATAAATCCCATCCACCACAGCAAGCCCTTTCTTAATTAGCTCTCTCTATCCAACAATGGCTTGGTGGCCTTGAACGAGGTCCAGATCTCCCTCCTCCATGGCCCTTTTGAATCTGTGTTGTGACTAATACACACACACACACACACACACACACTCAGAGAATCCAGAACTACCCTTCAGCTTGCTGGCTTTTCTAAAGTGATTCTACCTCTGGGGTCTATAGTCTCCAACACACAACCCCCCAAGAAAACTGTCTTAATGGCACAGATTGAATTGTTATACAAGACGAAGCTGCCACATCCTATTTCCTCTGTGTGTGTGTTTGTGTGTGTGTGTGTGTGTTCAATTTTAAGACATTCCACACTCTTGTTTCCAACTGCTCCACACTATGGCTAGCCAGTATATATTTTTAATTAACTTGGGGTCACCACCAAATTAAAGTCAACTGATGTACTACTTCAGAAGGCTCATTAATAACCATGTGGCTCTACTGAGTCTCTGAGTCACGAGGAGGGATCGAGGGTAGCCAATGAGCATCGCCAATTCTCATGGTGCATTTGGAGAAGATTGACCTTCCGCAATAAATTCTATTTTTAACCTGGAGCCTAACGTCCGTAATGTCAGATGGAGGACCATCGCGTCCGTCATTCAGAGTGCAGGCTAGTCCCTCTGTGTGTGGTGGAGGGAGGGGATTTGCAAATACTTGAAAGGAACTTGTTGCTACATTCTCATGCAGGGCACGTGATTCTCTGGGCCATTTTGCTGTAAGGCATGAATAAGTATAAAGTATAACTTGTTTTTGAAGAGGCTCCTTATTGTCTGAGATATGCACATGGGGGATAATTGTAACTACGTGCTAAGAGTGCAGAGCTTCAGTGTAATTTCTTTTCTCTTTCCCTTGAATTAATAAAGCAAATTCAATATTGCTCAATAAGACTCAGATTTGCTGCTTCTCCCGGCCTCTAATGCGCATTGTTGTTAGATTCACTTAAAGACTATTTTCATTATGGATTGACATTCTGTGTGTGGAGTTTGCCCCCCACCCCCACCCCTACCCCCACCCCGCCAGGTACCACCTCATCCAAGCTCCAGGGACTCTTCTTGTGTTCACGTGGCTCAGCGGGGCATTAGGAAAATAATGTTCCATTCATTTCCTTGTCCTTCCAAGGCAAAAGAATGTTTCCTGCTCAGAGGGGCTTGTTTTCTGCTTTTTACTCCTGAGCCTGTTCCTGCAAGCTGTTCCAACCGGCTTGGTTTGCTGGTTCTCCTATTTGGCACAATTTCTGCAATCCGCCCATGCCGCAGATGTCCACTAGGGGCGCTCAAAGCTATGCTTAGGAACCCAGAGGAGAAGGGAGGCAAATCCTAACCTCAGAAGCCACCAGGTGTGGGCAATGCCCAGAGTCAGCAGAATGCAGCTCTTTCCAGCCTAGGGGTGGCCTTGCTCTGTCTGCTTTCTGCGCTTGGCTCTTATTTCTCAGGGAGACACATCGCCGATGGCTTGACATGTTGCAAGGAAAAAGGAGTAAAATAAAAAGCAGTCAGAATTCCCCAAGGAAGGTGTCCATGGAATGCGGGGCGGCACTGCCCCCTTACAACAGCTCCTGGTTTCCTTCATGGAGCCAAATTGCCAAACACCTAACAGGCCATGGTGAGGCATTTTGGAGAGTTCAAATGAGCTGGGCCCAGGAATTAGATTTTTAGAAAAAGAAGCGTGACTTTGAAACTGCAGCAACCTGGGTCCAGAGCCCAGCTCCGGGGCTTGGGGATGTGTGACCCTTTGGCAGGACTGTCTTCTCTGAGCCTCCATCCCATCCTCTGTGGATGGAGGGAGGAGAAGGAGACTGATGGCAGCAGCCCAGGAGGATAGTCATAAGGATTACATAACTTGCGTAAAAGCACCCAATACACATTAGGGGCATAAGCAACGCTGTCCTGCTTTCCAAAGAACAAACTGCTCCAAAGAGCAGGCACCAAGGAAGCAACTCCCCTGAGGCTGGTGGGAAGCAGATGTTGGCATAAAGATTGAAATGATGGACGCCAAAGTAGAAGCCGAAGAGAGGGTGGTGTGCGGCCCCGGTCCCCATTGCTGCACTTGGCCAGTGAGAAGTCTTCCGTTCCTGGTGCAAACACGCTTCTGTTCCAAATGCTCCTGTTGTGTGGCTTTGAACTTCAATATCACTGTCAAGATTCAGAGGTCGTAGGACCCGAGATGCAGACTGACAGGTGAATTGTTGGAAAAAGGACATCAGAAGAGACTGTCCCGGGAAAAACTATTTATGCATTCGCTCACGCGCGCTTGCTGAGCACTTCCTACACGTCTCAGTCCATGCAGGCTGCAGTAACAAAAATACCTTAGACTGGAAGGCATCCACAGCAGCATTTCATTTCTTACATTTCTGGGAGCTAGAAAGTCCAAGATCAAGGTGAGGGCTCTCTTCCTGGTTTGCAGATGTCCACATTCTAGCCGAATGACCAAGAGAAAGAGCTCTGATCTTTTTTTTTTTTAAACATTCTTTTTGTTATTATTATTAGTAGTAGTAGTATGATTTTTAGTTGTAGATGGACACAATACCTTGATTTGATTTATTTATTTTTAGGTGGTGCTGAGGGTCGAACCCAGTGCCTCACATGTGCCAGGCGAGCCCCAGCCCCCTCCCAAGCTCTGATCGCCTCACCTTATAAGGTCCCTCATTCCACCCCGGGGGCTCCACCCTCAGGACCTCATCAAAACCTGATTACTTTCAAAAATTCCACCTCCACCTGCCGTCACTCTGTGGGCTGTTGCGCCTGGGAGGACACAGACACCCAGTCAACAGCACCACGCCTGTGCAGACCCTGAGGTCCCTCTCCCAAGTCACTGCAGCCCGGAAAGAGAGATCTGCAGGTGAAAGCCACCAGGGTGCATGCTAAGTGCTTTGGTGGAGGACACCGGAAACCTACCCGCTCCCAGGCGAGAAGTGAGCTTCTCCCCAGGGACGGTTCACAAAGGCAGAGAGCATTTGAGCTGGCCTTGGGACAGGGACCACTGAGTCAGAGGAGAGATTTCTCCAGCAGGGTAGTGAGAAATCCTGAGAACGCTTCATTCCGGAGCTGGAGAGAGGGACACAGGAGCAAGTGGGAGGGAGAGGGAGGCGGGTTGCACATGCTCACCCTCAAAAAAGACCAGGGGACCCGCTCCTCCCCCCAACACCCCTCCACCTCCCGGGCTGCCTGCTTGGGAGCTGGAACAAAGGACGGCCAGCCGAGGTGCCACGTCCACTAGAGGCAACGGTGGGAGCAGCGTTCTCAAGGAGGGGGCGACGCTGCTGAGAAGCAGGCCCGGGTAAACAGACTTCCTGGATTTGCATATTTGCATAATCCTCTGGTGACTCGCTCCTCAGGCACAGCCCTTCTGTGGTTGTGACTCTAGGCAGGGGGGCAGGAACAGGAGGGCATCCAGGGGACAAAATGATGGCGAATTGGAAGGAGGTCAGTAGACCCACAGGACAGGCGGAACTACAACAGGGCAGGGACTGTGTCCAAGCAATGAAAACAGCACTTACTGAGTGTCGATTTTTGTTCTCAGTTTTTGTTCTTTTTTTTGGGTACCAGGATGGAACCCAGGGGTGCTTTGCCCCTGAGCCACATCCCCAGCCCATTTTTTTAAATTATTTTTTATTTCGAGACAGGGTCTCACAAAGTGGCTCAGGGCCTCGCTATGTTGCTGAAGCCGGCCTCGGACTCGCGATCCTCCTGCCTCAGCCTCCCCGGGCCACTGGGATGATGGGCATGCGCCACCACGCCCCGCTTTGTTCTAAGTCATGTGATAAGTGTTTAAGTAGATCACGCAAAGAACCCTTCCAACAGCCCCACCAGAGAGATGCAGTTATGATCCCCCTTGTAAGGATGAGGGAAATTGAGGCACAGATTCCCCAACATCATGAAGCCAGGAAGGCGTCGCAGTCTGACACCAAACCCCGTCCCGCGCCAGAACACTGAGTATATATATTGTAGTTAAGATGTTTGCTGAGATTATAATTGCTCTTGCCGTGGGGGAGGGGGAGGGAATGAATAACTACATGAGATGATGCATATGCTAACTTGATTCTCCATAGTAACCATTTTACTATTTATATTTGTATCTATACATAAATGAGTATCTTACAGCATCGTGCTATGTACCTTACATGCACACAGTACAAACTCTGCAAGTCCCCAAGTGCCTTTTATATCCTTACCCGTCGAGCGCATGCACAGAGTAAGCTGTTGTGGGGCAAGGGCTGATAAATATTTGTCCGATGCCGGTCGAATGTGTCCCCAAAGCCTCACAGAGTTCCTGGCGTAAAGCAAGCCCCTGAGTAAAGCGCGAATTGAAGTGAGTCAGAAAGTGATACAGGTGGCCATTTTATTTGTAGGCAATTAATCCATAATTATCACAGCTAATGAGAACTTAATATATGTCAGACGCTTACGTTGGTTATTTTATCTGATCTGCGTAATTGCCCTGCAGCTTGTAGATGAGGAAACAAAAGCTAAGAAGGAGCCCCAGGGAGTGTGCTAGAAAGTGACCAGGTCAGCGTGGAATCCAGGTAGGCTGACCGCAGGGGCTTCCAAGCTGGAGCCCGCTGTGCTTCTGAACATACAGGAAAGCCACCTCCGCCGTGAATGAGCAGCCACCGGGGTGGGTCCAGCACCCTGCTCACCGAGGACCAGCATAGCAGTGACCGAAATTAACTAGGATTATTCCAGCTTCCAAAAAGATGCACGTAGGGATTATCCTTCCCGGACGTGGAAAGGAGCAGCTTTCCGGAGAGATGGGGAGCTGTCTGGCTGGTTCGTTGTTCCACGCTGCAGCTCCGGCTGCCATCTCTCCTGTTGCAAGGTCCCCCACTCTACAAATGGGGAGCTCGCACTGTGTCGCATTGATTTCCCTGAGCCCCTCCCTTCAGGACCTAAGTTCAACCATTTCCTACCTGCGAACCTCAGTATTTCCATCCATACAATGGGTCACCAAAAAATTACTATCATCGTCAGGGAACTTCCTGGTGTAGGGCAAGGATGGGACTAGGGAATCTAGGCGCTTTGTACGGACCAGGGGTCGGAAGAGAGTGACAACACCTCACAGTGCCGCTCAGGGGCTCCCCCAGCCGGGGGGCTCCATGTGCTCATCCCGAGTCACTGCTTGGCTGCACGTCCAGTTGCATCCCACGCTGACCCGATTTCAGGGAGCAGGAAGCTGAGGCTTAGAAAGAGGCAGTCACCTGCGTGGGGTCTCGTGGTCAGTCCCTGAGGGTGTGGGGCCCGACAAGCCCAGGCTCGGGCTAGGTCCCCGGCTACGAGGTGGGTACCCCACAACACGTGGCCAGACACAAAGCTCAGGCCATCCTGGAGAGCCAGGTGGGTCAACCGCACGCCCAGAGGGGAGATGTTTTCTCACCTGGAGGCCAAGGTCAGGTGCCCGAATCAGCTTGTGAGACAGAACACCGTCCATCTCAGCCTCTGCCAGGCCTGCCTTCTGACGGATTCTGGATGAAACCTCATTCTGGTCCTATTCAGGCGACTCCTGTCACCTAGACCGTCATCCAGGAAAATGGGTAACTGGTTGTTTTGAGAACATGAGATTAAAATTCCCAGCTGGCTGATTTTAGCATCATGATCTCAAACTATTTGTTTTAATCCTTTGAGCCTATTCTGACCTGATGTGTCAAGTGGAAGGCCATTTGTACCTTTACTAGGAATAACCAGGGCTGGGGATATAGCTCAGTTGGTACAGTTCTTGCCTCACAAGCACAAGGACCTGGGTTCAAATCCCCAACACTGAAAAAAAAAAAAAAAAAAAAAAAAAGAATTAACCATAACCAGTGTGTGTGTACGTACTTAGCTCCTTACACGTGCTTTGCTAGGTAAAAATTTGCCATGGTTGCTATTATGATTATTCACCTGTGAACTCCTATCCACCCTTCAAAACCCCGCCCTGAATTCTCTTTTTCTTGAAGACTTCTTTAGCCTCTGTGCTCCCATACCAGTTACTTCCTCCCCTGGTCCTCCATCACTTTTTATGTCTGTGGGTGATCGATGGATGATCGGATTATATGCCTCCTTACTAAGGGTCTCAGATGAATGTTACGCATCCACATCTCCCTTAGCCACGGCCTAACTGTGTTCAAAGGCCTTTCATCTTCATCTTCCTTGTGGGGAGGTGGAGTTGGAATCCCAAGACCTGAATTTAATTCCGGCCTCTTCTTCGTATATCAGTGTGGTCTTAGGCAGTCTCTCTCTAAACCTCGATCTGCACCGAAAAGAGGCTAATAACAGGGTCCTACCTGGTAGGATGACTGCCGGGGAAATCAGTGAGCTCAGAGATGCGGAATCACTGAGGAGCGCCACAATAAAAGATGGAGGAGGAGAGAAATCTGCTTCACCAAGAGAGGGGGAAACCCTGTCTTTGTGCCCACGGACGCACAGATGGCCAGTTCGCCGGGTCTTCGCCGAAGCCACCTCTCTTTCCCAGGGTAATACGGGATGCGGTTTTTCCCCCCGTGGCTCGATTCATCCCCAAGGAGAAACTTTGCGGCCACAGCGCAGGTTGGTGCAGGATCTGCCTTCTCTTTGGTCTTTTTTGGCAGCTGCAAAAACAGCCAGTAAATGTCCAGTCGCAAATGGGGGACGGAGAACAAAGCGGGTCAGAAGCACAGACTTGAGATCCAGACAACCTGAGAGGAAGTCAGTAGGCCGCTTCTGGGTGTCCCTGGGCAGGCCGGTCACTCTGTCACCCTGAGCTGGCATTTGGACATGGGGGAGGGGGATGGGCTACGCTCAGGCCACCTCCTGAGGGGGTTGCTGCAGAGGAGGGGCTGGCAGAGGCAGAGCATCCCTTGCTGTCATCTCCATCGGGTGGCAGCGTTCCTCAGACCCCCACCTGGCTCCGTCCGCCCCTCAAGGTTTTTATGTAATGGAAGAGGGAGACCCAGAGACGAGGACAGCGCTTTCTCGGGGTCAAAGCCAGGACCTGGCCTCCTTCCTGTCTCCCGACTCCCATTGTAAAGTGATCTTAGAAACCATGGAATCCCCGCTCCCCCCAAGTGTACGTTCTGAGATCTGAGGGGATCCGAGGGGATCTCTCCCACGGGCGTCTGTCCCTGGCAGGCCTCTGGCTTCGTCTCTGCTGGAGATTCGCGTCGCCAACCCTGGGCCAGTAACTGCAGGAAACCTGCTTCGCCGGAGCTGAGATCCAGCCCTGGCTCCTGCTTGCTGAGCTGGCTCCGGACTCAGGGCACCCGGGAATGGAGCCAGGCAAGCAGATGGCCCACGTCACCAGCAGGAGGAAACCGAGGCGGCTCTGGGAGGCCAGGTCCCCGGGCCAGGTGTCCCAGAGGGGTCTGGGGTGTGGGGAACCAGGAAGGGCTGAGGAAGGGGCGGCTCGGTGGCCAGTGCCCTTCCTGGGTGACAAGCTGGACGCAGGGACCATCGGGCTGGTTTAGAGCCAGGTGATGGGTTCAGCCTAGCCCGTGGTCAGCGCTAAGAACCATCTTAGAGGGAAAGGGGTCTGGGTGTCTGAGCCTGGGTGACAGTTTCCTTCTCTGGTCCCACCCAGATTGAGACCTAGAATAGTGCCAGAGCCTCAGGTCGTACAGACACGGGTGAGCTCAGACGCCGACGGAGCGCCGTCTGGGACAGAGCCCGGCTGGCTCAGCCCGAGTCAGTACCGTGTGGTGCAGAGCCAGGTTCTGGAGCCCAGGAGAGGCTGGTCTCTGACTGAGAGACCTTGACCAAGTCACTTAGCTCTGACATGCTGGGGTGGCTGGTCGTGGGGACCCCCATGACCGTGGGCTGAGCCTCTGGTTCTCAGATGTGTGCTGGCACTACGTTGGAATCCCACCTGCTGGATTTCCGGGGCTAGGGTCTGAAGGGCGTGCCCCCCCCAATTCCCAGAGACGGTGGTGCGAGGTGGGGGTTTGGCGTGAGTGGCCTTAAAAAGAGGCCAGAGGGAGCCCCACGCCCCTCCCGGGGTGGGGGGGGAGATCCAGCCGGAAGGTGCCAGGTGCGCCCTGGGTAGGCCCTGGACCTGCCAGCACCAAGCTCTTGGGCTCGCTGGGCTCTGGATCTGTGAGGAATAAATGTCTGATGCTCAGACGTCCGGTTGCTGCTTTTTTTGTTCTACAAGCCCAAATAGACGAAGAGAGAACACAGTCTGGGTGGCTCAAGAGTAAGGTCAACTGCTGCAGGGATTCTGGAGACCTGGGGCTCAGAGGGTCCGGGGACCAGCTCCTGTCTCCCCTTCCTGGCCCCTGTGCACCTCTCTCTGTGCACCTGCGGGCTGCACCCCCTCTCCCCCGCCTCCTCCTCACCTCAGCGCCCCGGACATTGGGCCTCCCCGAGCCTTACCTCCGCACAACCCCGTTTAGTATGGTAGCCACGAGCCCCGTGAGGATCGTCAAGTCAGTCGACATTTAGTTCAAGTTTGATGCCTCGGTCACTTCAGCCAGGCTTCAAGCACCCAGCAGCCCTGCGCGGTAGCGGCTGCCACCTTGGACAACGCAGAGTGAACACACGCTTCCGTCTTTCCAGAAAGTCCTATGGACACTACTGTTCCAGGTCACGGCGCTGCACACCCATCTCCTCACACAGCCCCTTCGTACCTCCCGCTTCAGGTTGCAAAGAGGAACATGGTCTGTCCGCTCAGCCTCTCCCACCAGGAGGTAGATGGGTGGTCAGTGGCTCGTGCTCCATCCAGCCGCCTTGCCTGGGGTGGTCAACGCGCCCCATGGCAGAGAGCACGGCCACCCAGGCTCATGCCCTGGTGCAGGCTCTGCTGGCCCCAGCTGCTTTCCTCCAGGGCTCAGAGGACACCAGCTCACTCCTGCTGGCCGAGCTGGGTCCTCACCCGGAACCAAGGCCCAGAGAGCGGGAAACAGCCTGAAGCATCTGTGGTCGGGGCTCCTTCCCCTCTGGACGGCAGGACCCTTGGGCTTGGGGGCTGGGTCTCATGATCTCTCTGGTCTCAGCTGGTTCACTGAGTAGTGAGTGAACGGCACACGGTCCTCAACTGAGACCCAAAGTGTTGGGGCAGAGGAAGTAAAAGCATTTGCAGAAACCGCAGGACCTTGGCACCACCTGGGTCAACAGCGTTTACCGTAGGATTTGGGGTGGCGCAGGGCGAGAGGAGAGGGGCGCGCCCACTCTGATTCAAAGTGGAGAGAAGCTTCAGTACTGGGTCCCCCTCTGGGATGGCAATGGGACAGCTGAGAATGTGCTCTGGGTGGTTTGAGTGGACATTCCCCCGAGCTTTCGAGTTATGGGAATGGGGAGGAGGTGCCAAGAAGAATGTTCTGGAAGTGAACTTTCTGAGCATGGTGGGCACTGCATTAGAGTACGCCTGGGCCTGGATCCCAACTCTGCCACTGATGTGTTGTGTAATGCTGGCAGAAGTCACTTCATCTCCTCAAGCCTCAGTTTTTACTTGCCAAGACAGAATCTCATACTTTCCTTGCCTCTATCAGCAGGGTGCACAGAGAGAGTGCAATGCATATGGCCAACTCCCTGCCGGGCTGCAGGAGACCTATGAGGGTAGCAGTGTTGGTGAAGGAGGTTCCCCCAAATTAAGCAGTGCACAACCTATACGACTGTACGTGGCAATCCTGGAAGCCAAGGTGCACCACTCAACTCTGAATCAATTTGCAGAGGGAGAAGGACAGAGGTCCTCCCACATCTCACTCCCTAAAGATTTCCAATCAGGCCTCCACCTTCTATGCCCCCTTTTAAAGCAGGTTTACCAAGTTGTAAAGCTAATTGGGGGCCAAGTGGCTTGGAAATTAATGCAAAATATGTGGAATCAAGCCTCATTTTCCAGGGCTTCAGAAAGGGAAATTTGCCTAATTTATGGCATAAATAAAAAATGATGTGCTGGGGCTGATTTGCATATTGCTGCTTCAACTGGGGTTAAAAACTGAGCTGTGTTTTTGTTTTCTGCTTCTCGTAGTTCTCACTGTTGTTTTTAAAGAAAGCCGCCCATATCTCTTGTTAACCCAAAAGTGTTAACTGTCAGCAAGTTACAGAACTTCCCGAGGCCGCTGTTTCCTCAAGTGCGAAATGTAAATGATAAATGGACCACAACACAGTATCGTAGCAAAGACTCCTGAGTCGAACCTGCAGGACTCTTAAGACGAAGGGGTCGGGTCTCAATCACCCTGTAACTTATGTCCTAGATAATTACGCGTCTCATGTTGTCACCATCGTCATTAACTCAGCAAGGTAGCGTACCTTACGCTTCTGATTCCGGGAAATTCCAAAGCATACAACACCACTGTGTACTGATGTGGTATTATTCGAACCCAGAACCCAGGATTATGCTAACACACAGCACGTGCCCAGTTATGAGATGCAAGACCGCGTAACAGAAAAGGATAATAGATAGCCAGGCATGGTGGGGTATCCTGTCATCCCAGGGGCTCGGGAGGCTGAGGCAGGAGGATCGAGAGTTCAAAGTCGGCCTCAGCAATTTCGTGAGACCATAAGCAACTCAGTGAGACCCTGTCTCTAAGTAAAATACAAAATAGGACTGGGGATGTGGCTCAGTGGTTAAGCGCCCCTGGGTTCAATCCCAGTACCAGTAAAAAAAGGGCTGGATTATAATCACCATTAGTCACTACCCCACAGAGGCACATATTTGAAAGTCATTTTCTCTTACTGGACTCTGAGGTCCTCCCTCGCTCAGCCCACACCTGCCGCCACTTCATATTCCTGATAATGGTGGCTCTGTAATGCAGAGCTGTTGACTGAATAGCTGCTGAGTGCCACCATTCTTAATTAGCATGCAGGAAATGCTTCTTATTAGCATACACACGAATGTGAGCTCTCCGTGTCCATGTCACCAACACCTCGCCAGAGCCTGGCACTCCCCGAGGTGTCCGCAGGTGCCCAGTGGGTATGTGACGGTAACCATAACCTGGAGCTTTGTTTAAGGTCACAGAGGCCTGAGTCTGAACTTCAGCTTCAACATCTGCTGAGCTGCGTAGCCTTGGGCTAGTAATTTGTGTTTTCTGGAAATAGCGTGCGTGCGGAAAATTACCGGGCCTTTCTCACGGAGGGGCTGCAAGACAGAAAGGAGAGGTTTTCCATCAAGAGCTCAGACCGGTTCCTGCCACGCGGCCGAGGGAGTCAGTGGAGACAGACTATGAAGCAATGGGTGAATGACCTTCCCCGAGAGTCTGGAGAGAGGAGCAGGGCCCGGATGCAGAATCACCATCTGGAACCGAATTTACCATTTTATCACCCCCGTGGATAAAACGTTTTGTGGGAATTTGAAGAGAAGCGTTAACTTTACGACCACCCCATCTTCGCTCTGCTTCCCGATTGGAGGTATTTTACTATCTGGTTTAATAAAGTCGAGGCTCCCAGCAGGCGGCGGGACCAGGTGAGCGAATCTGTCACTCACTGGCCGGTGGCTTATGACCCAGGTTCATCTCAGATCAGCCACGGAGGGTAATGGGGCAGCCTCTTAGCCAGGGGCTTCTCTCCTTAGTACCAAGGAAAGCAGAGTCCCTGGCAAGGCTGAGCCACAAAGGAAGTCCTGGGTTGCACTAGAATCTCTGATGTGCCTCCATCGACAGAATCTCACTCGATACTGGTGCAATCTTCAGCCGTGTCTGTGACAAGCTGTCGGATGATGGTAAGAAAGCAGGGGTCCAGAGATGGCTGACTGGGAGTGAGGCCAGGTCCATTCATTCATTCCAGACCCACCATCTCTTTATTCAAGACCATCTCCTCCGTACCGGTCCTTCGGAGGTGCCAGAGTCAAAGAGGAACAAAACCTCTCTCTGCCACCAAGAACTTCCCATCCAACCATTCCTCAACCGTGGGCAGGACCCCTGAGTGCACGTGCCTCTTCTGTCTCCTCTCTGGCGCCCTCTGTGGACCAGAGGGCTTCCCGAGAGGAGGCGGATCTACCCCAGGGACCAGGGCTGGGCACCGTGAGTTCCCAGGGCCACCGCCTGCAGCCCTGGCTGGCCTCTAAACAAAGCGAGCTGGTTTGGTGTTGCCCACATTTGTTTTGGTAGGGGAAAAAATCTACTTGATGCTCTTTAATGGGAAAAATAAATGCATTGGTCTAAGAGAACTTCCAGAAACCACCTCAGACTTCCCAGAGGCAGAGGAGGGCATCGGGGCGCCTGCTAGGAGCCACGCGCTGACTCCAATTGTCCCAAAAATACGTTGGCCTTTCAGTCCTGGGTGCACGTGGGAAAGTACATCCCGAGCCGAGCAGCGGAGAATCCGTAGCTGCAGCTGAGTGTGTCCATACGGAAGCAATAGGCACGCTCTTTCCATAAAGCATTGGCTTGGGCAATCGATTAATGAGGTTTGCCCAAAAAGGAATTAATTATTTCAGGTCCTGGGGTAGTTTTATCATAAGTAGTCATAAAAATAGTCATTTCTCACGCACGGCACACGGCAGAGGATATCCACGGCTTTATCAGACACGAACAAATTGTTTTGAGGACCTGGTACTGTGGAAAATGAGACCTATTTTCAGATGAGGAAACTGAGGGTCAGAGAGACACCCTGATGGAGCATTCTTTGGCCTTCATTTTTTTTGACGTGGACATTTTTTTTTTTTTTTAAAGAGCACAGACCCATGCTTTTATAGAATGATCTTCAATTTGGCCACTGGGACTTCTGATTCGTAAGAAATGCAGTGTGCCGTCCACAGTCCCTATGACTCACCTTCCCCTTGACAGTCCTCTCTCCCATGAGAACAAGACTCAGAATTCCCCCTACCAGGCTCTTCCTGGGCTCCTTCACTCCAAAGTCTCTGATGCTGAACAAGAGTGTCCTGCACCCCGTCCTGGGGTCCCTTCTGAGACTCCCTTCCGCTCCTCCACAGCTCCGGGCTGGCAGCTCGTCACAGTAGTGAGCATGCTCTGCTCCTGGTATCTGTCTCTACGTGGCCTTTTCCACTGTCCCCGAGAAATCCAGGAACCTAATCACAGCTTTGACCCGAGACGACACGTTTAATGACATCTATGGCATAGGCTCTGCCTTGGGCACTGGAGCGGTGGCGGTACCCCCGCTGGGACGCATCTTTGGCCACCTGCCAATCTGATGTCCCCACTCAGGTATCCTCCAGGCGTGGGGCAGTGTCCCCCCAAACACACTCATCACTCCATGTTCACATGACGGGGTGCAAATACCAGCCTGAGAAGAGGTCAGGTTTGTCCACTCATGATGGTAAACAAGACAGGTTCCAGAGAATTCCAGACATCCTCAGGGGCACTGAGTACAGGAAGAGAACTGGGACTGCAAGAACATAAGCCCTGTGTGGCTCCCTCCGCCACGCTGCCCTTGGGTCACCTGATCTGCCCTGTTGTGATTTCTTGCCATGGACCAGCAGAAAGACCACCTGACTGGGACTCAGAGACCCGAATTCTGATATCACTGATACCAATGTGCTGTATGACCTTGGGCCTGTTGCTGTCCCTCTCTGGATCTCAGTATCTCCAAAGTGAATGACCTGGACTGAATCAGTCGTTTCCAAAATGAAATGAGTTAAAATCACATGGGAAGTGTTTAAAGACCAGGAAGCCGGTGACTGAGCTCTGCCTGCCACTTCCTGGATTTTTCTGATGGATCAACGAACTTTACCTGTATTAGCTGGATTCCAAAGCCTTCTGTGATTCCTTGCTTCATGACAACTTGCTTGCCATTTCTGTATTAGCCACATCCTGAACCCTTCGCACACATCACCTCATTTAAATCACATTCTGTCCAGTGGGCTAGGAGCCCAGATCCCCATTTTATAGTAGTTGCCACTGTGCCTCAAAAAAAAATTGAGTGATCTGTTCAAAGTCGCACAGCTAGGAAGACCCAGAGTTGGGATGCACATCCAAACCCGTGCGACTCTGGAAGAATTCACTATGCTAGAAACGGGGATGGAAGTCTATCTTAGCCCACCACGTTCTGTCCCCAGAGGTGGCCTTGGCCTCCTGGCTCCTTTCTTCCCTGAAAATCCAGTTACCTCTTTTAATGAGCCAAATAAATGTGGCCCGTGAAGTGTGCGACCCCGCAGCCCTGCGGTGTCGTCAGCCCCTCCTTCCTACTGGCAGGGACTGGCCGAGCCAGGTTCAGGGTCACGTTGCGGCCAGGAATACTTCACCAGCGTCTGGGGCGTTTGAATAATGGACGAGAAGCCAGTGTGTTTGGAGCATTGAGATCAGAGAAGGACGCAGGAAGGATGAAGCTCGCAGGTGGTGCCCAGCGGGGCTCTGGGGTGCCATCCCTCAGAGGGACCACGGCCACCGGGGTGTGCAGTCGGGGCGAGAGACGCTCTGCTCAGAGCGCAGCGCGGGCTGGGCGGGGTCAGCGCAGGGGAAATGACCTGGGAGGGTAAGACGGACACCAGAGGGTCTAGCCTAAGACCAGCCAGAGGGTGGGGCGTGGCCAGCGGTGGGGCGGGGCCAGAGGTGGGGCGGGGCCAGAGGTGGGGCGTGGCCTGGGCATGGTGGAGGATATGCCCGAGGAGTCCCGAGCGTATTCTCAGCGGGGCTTAGAAGCAGGGACGGGCCTGTTGGGTGAAATGCCATTTATAGAGTGGAAATAGAGGCGCTAAAGAGGGAAGAGCCATCTTTGAGGAGGGAGGCCCTTGCAGACAGGCCTGGAAGGAGTCCATGTCCCCCCAACCCTGTTCTGCCCATGATGCAGCCTGTTCAATACTTCTTGCGTCCCTGCTGAGGTCTGGAACCATATGAATCCCTTTCCTACCAGCCCGGAGCTGCTGGGGTGTTCTCTCTCCCGCTGCAAAGAAAGGGAGCCTGCTTTAAAAAAAAAAAAAAAAAAGTCACGTGATCCCCAGCCCTTGACCCTTCCACTCCATTTAAATCCTCCAAACACATCCACAGACTTGCCCCCGGCAGCCTGGCCAGATCCTTGGGAAGTCTTTCCTTCTTCTTTCCTGTAGTTCCTGGGACACAGACCGAGCAGCAAAGAGGAGAGAAAGAGAATAGAAATTTGGGCAAAGGATGATTTCATTCATCCCTCTCCTCCTCCCAAACCCTGATCAGACTGCAAAAAAAAAAAAAAAAAAAAAAAAGGAATCTCATATATATATATATTATCCCTGGTTCTTGGTTTAATGCAGGCCTGACATGACTGAGTAAATTAAAAGACATTTGTAATAGAGCTTAACTATAAAAATGTGCTTGGGGCACAGATTCGACATAGCAAACCTCCTCCAGCAAAAGACATTTTTACAAATACATGAGCACCCGGACCAATTCGAAAGTCCCGTCACTTTGATTTAAAGCCAGGAAAGTGGGGCTGATCCCTGAAGAGATGAAACAATCAGCCAGGTGAGAGAAGAGCTTAATTGCTGGTCCTCACCTCGGACCTGCCTTGGACTCAAAACCTTCACCTGCCGGGTGGAAGGTTGATGCTGACTGACGGCGGAACGCTTCCCCACCCGCAAGTGACCCACGAGTCCCGCGTGATGTCCGCCCATCTCTTCCAGGGAGCCTCCTCTGCCCATCCAAGTTGAGTTAGGAACATGGCATTGGAACCCTACGTCCACGTCCTTTTATTTAACTATTGCTGGGGCACAAGCCCCCCCAAACTTGGCAGCTGGAAAAAGCAATCCTTCATCTCCTCCATCGCTCCCCTCTGTGGCTGCACTGGGCTGTTTGGAGACCGTTCTGTTCCACTTGGGAGTCAATGGAGTCACAGGCTTGGGATCCACGGCACTCACCTGTGTCCACAGCCTGAGCTGCTGGTCCGTCAAGCATCTGAGTCTCTGTGTGTACCCCCGGGAGGCAGCGAGGGTCTAAAAACCAAGGTCAAGGCTGAAGATCACTAATGGGCCTGCTTTGGAGTCTCACATTGCACTTGGAGAGTCAAAACAGGTCACAGGGCCAACTGGGACGAGAAGTAAAAGATCAGAGTCCAGTTCTTGAAGGGAGAGTGGCCGAGACTGGATGTAATAGCTCTCTCTGGTACTTACTCTCTTTTGGGGGAGCGGGAGGTACCAGGGGGATTGAACTCAGGGCCACTCAACCACTGAGCCACCTCCCCAGCCCTATTTTGTATTTTATTTAGAGACAGAGTCTCTCTGAGTTGCTTAGGGCCTCACTAAGTTGCTGAGGCTGGCTTTGAACTCGTGATCCTCCTGTCTCAGCCTCCCAAGCCGCTGGGATGACAGGCGTGCACCACTGCGCCGGGCTTGGTACTTACTCTTGATATAACTCTATTACAGGTTAGGCACATACTCGCCACTCTATACCTAGTTACTGGTTCATGTCTGTGTTTCCAGATGCAAAGGAGTCCTTATCTCATTCATTTCTGGATCAAAGATGGTGTAATTAGTTCAAGTTCAATAGAAAAGTCATGGCCTCGAGTGTCCCTTCCAGACAGAGTCACTCTGAACCCAAGAGATTATTGTGAAATATTGCAGGAATCTAAGGGCCAATATTAGAATTCTTTTATAGTGGCAGCAGTAATAATAATGGTGGTCGTCATAATGATGATTAATAATAGCAGTAACATTAACAACAATATAATCCCTGCCGCTCTGGCACTAATGCATGTAATACTGCCTTGCACTTAAGCAGCATTTGGCCATTTAAAATGCGCTCTTATTTCTATTACCTTATTACTCTATCCAACAACCTTGTAAAATGTCCCAGGAGGACTTTTGCAATAATCTGTGGTTTATAAATGAAGAAACAGGCTGAAATGGGATCCATCTATTCACATATCAATGGTCAATCATAGTAGACATAACTTATTGAAGACCTACTATGTGGGAGATTTAATTTCCTCCCTGCAGCAATGTTGTGAGGCAGGTGCTAGGATTGCTCCCATTTCTCAGATGAGGGAACTGAGGCTCAGAGAGGAGAAACCCTGTGCTTGTTGGTGCCACGCTGGAATTTGCTTGTGCATGCACTTTTTTTTTTTTTTTTTTTTGCGGTGCTGGGGATTGAACCCAGGGCCTTGTGCTTGTGAGGCAAGCACTCTACCAACTGAGCTATATCCCCAGCCCCAGGAATTTGCTTGTGAACAAGTCTCTCCCATGAGTCCATGATTCTTCCCACCGTGCTCCACTAACTTGATCCCAGATCACCGTTTTTGAAATCACTTGGCACTGAGAAAATAGAAAACGTTCATACAATAGCAGTGTGCAAAAGCTCTGGAAAACTGCTGCCAGCTTTAGACCCCATC